>NW_023464602.1:0-10467 GCF_013731165.1 Rhagoletis pomonella
TTACTTTTCATATCAATTCAAGTGTATTACATGCGCCCCACGCTTTTAATTTTCAATTTCATAGATTGTTTATAATGACTTTTGCTAAAATTTCAAAATCAAAAGTTATCAAAACAAATTCTATGGGACTGAGAGGTATTATTTTCTACTTTTTAGTCCATTTATAAAAGCGTTGTATATTAAAAAGTTTTTTTTAATATTATTTATTTTCTACTTTTTAGTCCTGTCTGAATAAAATTTTGCAATAGATATTAAAATAATTCAACGATATTAATAGAAAGGTGCACACACATGCATTTACATATGTATGTACATACAAACGAGCACCAATTAATTTTATTTAAAGAAAAGGCGTGTCGTCTATTTCCGCTGTAGCAAACGTAGTACATAGGGCGACATCTAGATGTCATCTACCTCGCCCTATTCACTACAGCTGTCGCCCTATGCACTATGCTTTTTTATAGGAACTTTTCAAAGCTTTGCTTTGGTGTCGGACACACAACATTGAAAGTTTCTGGATCCACAACATTGAAAGTTTCTGGACGCACAACATTGCAAGTTGATAAAAGCGTTGTAAATAGGAAGGTAATTGCGAAAAGCTTTTGCTATCATGTTGAGACATAAAGTCTAGCTTTCTAGTAGAAAGTACAAATAAACTATAAAACATACAAGATTTCATAAAAAGCAACTATTTGCTTTAAATCCATTAAATCGCAAAACAAATTGAATATTTGTACTCAAGTCTAATAGGAATGAAATAATGCAACCTTTGCTTCGCATGTCGTCACAGAGCTTTTAGCTCCCACCGTCAACACAACGAAACCACGGTACTGCTCACATTCTGCAATCACTATGTGTAGTACTATATATGAGTATGCTAATCATTACTCTAATTTACATATATCTGAATAGAACCTAGTATTCGCTGAATGAACATTTAAAGTTGCGTTTACGCGGCAAAACAAAGAAACAAGCAAAAAAAAAAGAACAAATAGAATCAAGAAAAATAGACCGAAATTGAAAGCGGACTGAAAAAAACAACTTTTTAAATTATCCAATCAAATATTGACTAAAGTACAAACGAAAGTGAATCAAAGGAGCGTGATAATATTTGCAACAGCGGTAAGTGACACAACGCATATATGTATGTACACATTTCATTTAAATGCATACATCTCATTCGAAAATCATACATCCGTTCACGTTTACCGTGGTGCAAATAGGGATTGTGAAAAGCAAATATTTTACTTGCATTGCAACCAGGGTTATCACTTTGGTAAATCATTACCAAAATTGGTAGAAAAAAATTGGGTTGGGTTTTTTGTTCATTTTGGTAGTTTTCGTTTAAGTATTTTGTTTGAAAAACAAATAAAATATTTCGTTCCTAATTTATTTTTCGTAGTTATCTTTATATGTATTATAAATTTCTTTCCATAAGTGTAGTCTACTTTAGTGCATAAATTTTCATTTTATTGGAATACTGAGGATCTTTTGATTGCATAAATATTTTAAATGATTCTTTAAGTTAAAAGGAAAAAAGCAAATAGAAAAATCAACGCTAGTTTTTATAAACGGCAATTGTTAAATGAAAAAAAGCGCAAAAGCCCGGCGGCAAAAAAGTTTAAAAATCAAATGGAATTTTTGGCAGAAAATTGTTCGATACACTAAAATTCCATGGGCTATAAAAATGCACACCCCAAAATTGTTCAAAAAATTCTGAAAAATTTCCGCTCAGTGCTGAGTTGCTCAGCCCTAGGTTCAGCATATAGTTTCATCCACGGTAAACATATCATTTTTGTTTCCGGGAGTCCCGAGCACTTTTTTGCGACCCGACATCCAGGGATCAAGCTTTCGGGATCCCGGGACCCCGGGGTATAACAAATAATAAATAATATACATGCATATTACAATTCTAACACTACTAGATATAATTCTATATTAAAATATAAACAACATATAAATGAGGCATTCTTTTTAATAATGGACACCAAGTTTGGTGTCATAATTTCTATCGGCTTCACATTTTTTTCTTTTTTTCTTCGGATATATGTATGATCTGTCAAAGTTTGGATTTTTTCGTGATTCTGACTAATCATTTACTTTTTCAAATTGTTATATCTCAGGTTCTGCTCATCGTAGGGACTTCATCTTAACGCCGTTTTAAAGCTAAAGAAACAGGCTTAACATTTCTATTAATATTATGGTCATAATTGTCCTAAAGTTAACTTAGCTATTAACAGTTGAGCTTTTCGAAGTTGATTTGCATAGTGAAGACCAGTAAATTTGGGATTTCAAAATACAGCAATTCTTGTTTAGTTTTCACACTCTCACAAAATAAACCATCCCGCCATAAAAAAAATAAAAATATTATAAAAATAGTTCTTGAAAAACGCCAATTTTTTGGAAATCGGTTTAATAGAGAATACGTATTAGCTTATTTCACAAAAAAATGAAGCGAGAATTTTTTTTACGAAATCCGTCCGACATGTATTATAAATAAGTTCATGTATATACTATAGCAATTGTAAAGGTGATCTGTTATTTTTTACTTTTTGTAAAAATGTCTGCGACTGCAATGTGAATGAATTTCAGATCCATAGTTTTTTTTAGTTTATTCTCTTTGTAATTAGCTTTTTAAACTGATATAAAATAACGACATTTATACTTCTTTTGTTAAAAGCACAAATTAATTCTTGTTTCTAGGTTCCGCACTAAAGCAAGACTACGGAACTAGTTTTTAAGCATATGTAAACTAATGGTAGTAATATCCCGACATATCCCGGGATTCCGGGATTACCAATTTCAGACCCCGAAATCCCGGGATTCACAAAATGGTCCGAGATTCAATGCCTTAGTGCTTAGTACGTGCATAAATTGATATCGGATCGGAATGGCTTAAGTTTTTGGAAGTACATGTAAGAAATAGAGATTTCTTGTTCATATATATACATACATACATATGTATATATGTACACTTGCGTAACGAATCTTTCTTTCGCCAACTCAAAATCATCAGAATTTCAAATTATTGAAAAATGGCATACATAAAAACTTTACTTAAAAGCTTTTGAAACACCTATGGAAAGAAGCTAGACTTTTTGAATTGAAACGAAATAGAATGAATGAATGAATCGATGAAAGCTACATTTAATATACCAACGTGAAATCTATTACATATGTATGTATTTACATCAGACAATGCATAGTATGTGCAAACATGCAAGCAAAACTTTATTTCTATGAAAGAACTACTCCTCTATGTTCGAGATATTCAAGGCGTGCAGATAATTTGTTATTCAAATCTTGACTATACAACTTTGCAAATACATGACAAAGCAATAACTTAAAAACTTGTTATGTACTTATATTTATGTATATCAAGAAAACAGTGGTACAGTTAACCCATCAGAGCATTGAGCATTAACTAAATATTTCTTGAAAATTGATTAGTTGTCGACTATTCTCTTACGGGAACAATTAGTTATATAGAGTATTTGTGAGCTCTACTAAGAAATTGAACAATCTTTATAGATTCCGAGAAATTAATAAATCATTCCAGATTTTTTGTTTTTTTTTACTAACATAGGGTTAGGGCTCGCTAATCGCCAAAATAACTCAAGCTAAATTTGTTTCAAATATTTTTTTTGATGCAGAAATATTCTTAAAAAAATCCATGTCTAAATAAAAATGTAATGAGTTGTCAAATGAAAATGCGCAAGTATTTTTTTGTATGTACATACATGGCGTATGAGTAACATTGTTTGCTGCTCATATTTCAACCACTTTTTGTTTTAGCTGAATAACGGTAAATTGAAAATAGCACGAAAACTTTACCATAGAAAAAAACTCGATTTTCGGAATCAGCGAGCAATTCTACAGAGGAGTTCGATAGTGGCATACAGTGTAGTCCCTGCTTCTACTTGTTTTCGTATAAATACATAGAGTCGTGCATTTAGAGGCCCATTCTGCTTGTTAATAAACACTTTGCAATTTTGGAAAATTTGGTCTCAAAAAATTGTCACCAATACTAGAGTGCGAAGAATGCGAAGACGGTTTAAAAATTGAGAGGATTTTTTTTACCGGTAACAAAAATTTCCTTTCAACTTTAGTTTAGAGGCGAACTTGATGCGGTGTTGTGCCATTAACAGTGTAATTTTCATGCCCAACCAAATTGCGAATGGGTGATAATTTTGCGTTGAAAAACTGCATTTTTCAATCTGTGCAAATGCACCTCTTCGTTTCACCTTTCACCTTTACTATCATAAAGTACTTTTTTATGTCAGTTATTGTGGACATAAATTCAATATGGCTTCATAAAATAATGCATACATACATACAAATACTGCGCATACTTATCCTCCAAACCTTTTCTACCGCTTTCCAAAAACTTTTTAAATTTACTCAAAAATGCCATGAATTTTGTCAATTCAATACCGTTATTAAATTGGCCTGATTCCCCAAATCCGTGTAGGTATGTACATATGTACGTGTATGTCCCAGTGTTATTACAATATGGCGATAGGATTTCTCATACTTTTGCATAATGTTTGTGTCTACTGCAGACATACAAATTTCACATGTGACCATATTTTTGACATTTTGATTGATGTAGATGACATGATTATAGCAGACATTTGAGACAGTTCAGGCATAACAACAAACTGCGTTTGACAGGCGTGCATAGACCCATTTCTCGGCGTTGTATAATGTGTGGCGCCTAGGACATGTGTTACTAGCGCGAGTACAGTTTGGCGTACGTGTGGGATGCCTGAGTCAAATACTATACACGTTTTGAGTGAGTTGTTTACTACCGAAAGTAAAAAAAAAAAACATATCCAAAAAACAGCAGGAGGGCACGTTTATTGATTCGTGAAAAATTGGGGTGTGTTTCGCGTACACACAGAGTCTTTGGGCAATGCCATATAGTAACTGTGTATGCCTACAAAGAAAAGTTGAATTGAAGTGGTTGGGAATATTTGGAGAAGGGAGACTTTTTTAATTTTTCTATTTTTTTTTAACGAAAGCAAGAAATAAATTTTTAATGAATTATGTTTAAGTTAAAAAGCATGTACGTATGTATGTATATAAAAATATTTTTACACCTTAAAATTACAAAAAAAAAAGAAATATGTGAGGAGTCCGATAAAATTCTATAATTCAGGAAAACAGAAATATACCTGTAAGCGGCTGCCTAGTAAGCTTAATTTTATATCTACCCGCATTTGTTCTCACTTAAAGTTTACTAAGTGCAAAGCCATATGCCTACCTCAAATTGTTTATACGAATATATACGTAAATGAGTAAAAATAAAATTAAAAGTTTGCTTACCTAAGTACACTTTAAGTTCATTCAATCATATCGAATTGCACGCATTAAAGAGGCAATTTAAATCTGTCGCTTATAGAGTTGGTTTCTGCTATGCTTCGTACTCTGATTACGTCACTAGTGCATGCGAGGCCAAAAAACTGAAAAACAAGCATTAATTTTAAATGTTTGATTAGAATAAATGACTAAACCGTAATGTATTGAAATAAATTTATGAAGAAAAAAAGGAGAATTATTTATGTACTTTCAAACTTAATAAGCAGTTTTCAGAAATCGCTCTGGGTATATGCATAAGCAGTTTTCCTGCCAATTGCGACCAATATGGGACGGATCATGCACTTTTTTCAAAATTACAAAATTGGGGTATATTTTTTCTGTATAGAACAATCCTAGAGGGGTGAGAGCATAAAAATTCCGACTTTAATTTTTCATATGCATTATTGGGCCATCCTAATGTACATATATTTACTATATCATTCGCAATTAAAATCGACATCCATATGTTTAATAGTAGTTATTTTTAGTTACTGCTTTTATGGCAGAGCTCTTATATATTGCACTTATACTGGTTTCTCAGATACATATTTACAAGTAAGTACACACCATATATGTAATACTTCTATATTGGTAGTAAGCTAACATCTCAATGTGTAAGCATTCCGAAATCAAAGCTAGACAGTCTAGTACTGTTTTTGTCAATGTATTGTGTACTTGAGTGCCGTTTTTGTAAATGTGTCGTGTACATGTTTATTTATAAACCCTGTGGGGAAAATCTCTAGTTCTGAACTGGGGCGCTTCTAGTACATTTAGACCCAGTACTGGTTCGCGATAAATCTCTTTTGCATGCAAGCAACTGGCGAATTTAACATGGCGATGTCCTAGGAAGTGTCAATTGCCCCCCGCTGCATCCCTTTTTCGATAGTTCCGAACTAGTCCTAAATTCTATAGTTCCGAATCAGTTCTAAAATCGACAGACGAAAGAAAAAAGTATCATGATTTTTCAATCTTTTCGGTTCTTCCGTGTGCGATTTTACATTATTTTCAAAGAAACGGTTTTTCAATTTGAAATTAAATTTGTTTGAATGATTGTAAGAAATGTACGTTTACATACCTTTGGCTGTAGCTGACTTTGCAGAGGTGCTCGCTGTTATTTGTTACATTCCAGTTGGCCCCAAGATGTTAATATGTTAACAAAAAGCTTTGTTTTGTATTACCAAACTATGAAATAGCATCTGCGAAGCACAGAATAGAAGCGTATTTGAACGAAAAAGCCGCCGAACACATATCTATGTAAAGTAAACAAGCCCCCTGCTGCATCCCTTATTCGATAGTTCCGAAATAGTTCTAAATTCGACAAATAGGATCTAGTTCGTTCTGCATCCCTTTTTCTATAGTTCCGAACCATTTCTAAATTCGTCACTTTCGATATAGATTTGTAGTGAAAAAAACTGAAAAAAATTAGTTTCTTAAAAGTACCACTTTTCGCCGATTTTGGACTGGTGGGGATCTAGTTCCTATCGGACTAGTTCCTTTTTGGCGATAAAGATCTAGTACGGAACTAGAAATTCTATTCACTAGTCCGCGGTTTCCCTGCAGGGAACGTATGTGTTCCTTTTCTTTTGTACGTGTTTATTGATATATCTGTACTGTAGTGTTTTCGGACGGTACTAGCTCTTACTGCCAATATAGGAGTATTACATATAGGGTACACACCATACATACTTATGTCCATATGCACAAATGTACTCGCAAGCAGTTTAGTAGTTGTAAGGAAATTTAGAAAATTTTCCATAGTGAAAACAAATGTATGTGTAGCTACTAATGTTGTACATTTTTTCGATTTTTACGATCACGAGATTTTCGGGATCTCGTTGTTACAATCCCGGGATTAGTCCTGAGTTTTAGATATTCATTATTTTTCAATAACTTTACTCGAAAAAATTGCTTCAATATTGTTAGAGTAACCCTACTACCATATAATAAATGAAGGGGTTTTGAAACTTTTTTTTTCATTAGTAACAAAACAAAAGACAGTAATTAAATTTATACGCAATTATAAATACTTTAGCGTGTACTTATCTGATAAAGTAACTTAAGTTAGGTATACCGGTACATACAGTGGTCGAACAAATTATAGCCGCCCCACATTTTGACAAGTTTTAACATATTATATTTTTTATGTTGTTTAATTTTAATTATTTCTTTTTTATAGAACTATAGTTCATTCTTTAACAAAACCCGTAACTATCCAAGTTTCAAACTCTTCGTAAAAATTTCGAGATTTTTTAATTATATTTCCAAGAAAGATTCTGAGTATGCAGTTTGGCAGCTATGCTCGAGAAAATTTTTATATGGAAGAAATGCGCAGCACCGTTAACCAAAAAAAAAAATGCTAAAAATCAACATGTTTTGTGGCCACTTGGAACTTGCACTTTATTATAATAAAATTTCATGAGCTACAATACTGCATACACAAAATTTTTTTAAATATATTATTAACTTCTGTATAAAATTTTAAAATCGGATTTACATGTAGAATATTTATAAAAAATTAATGAACATTAAATAAATGAAAGGAAAACTGTACATGCTAAGAATCCAAATCTAATGACTGGGAGTGTATGTATGCTAGACTTTTATAAAAAATATTGAATATTAAATATTTAAATAAAAGAAATATAGCCAAAACTGGTCAACATTAGGCGTTTCTTTTGTTTGTCAATGTTATTGTGGCTTATTAACATTTTATTTTTAAAATTTTTATTGAGCTTTGTACCACGATTGTTTATTAGGAGAAATTGAAAAAGCAACAAAGTCTTAGCGATAGAAGTTATAGCAGCTATTTCGGAGATCACCACATCATCAGACTTCTTTTTTCTATACGTTAGGCGTTTCTATTATTGCCATTAGTGCAAATTACAAATCCCGAAAATCTCGGGACTTAAAATAGACAACCCTACTCTCCACGTATGCAAGTAAATGCACAGATGTGTTGATAGCTATATTATGCCCGTATGTATTCATATACTCGTAGTAGAATGAGTGTTTCATAAGCTATATTTTAGAAGTTACATACATCTGTATGTATGTACATATACTATCTGCCTTCGGAAATTTACGTAAAAGCGTTAGAATTTATTGTAAAATATTTTTACGTAACTTAGCATTGTACAAGGAAAGTAAGCTACCTAATAAAATAAAATAAATCTAAAAAGGTATAAAGTATTCTAGAGTTTGAAACCTACAACCCTTTTGCCTCCTCGAGTATGTATGTATAGGAAATATCCAAATATTCCGATTTATTAACACACATATGTATATACATATCGCTGATTTACTTCAATAGTGTCATATCAAAAACGCAGCACTCGAGATAAACGCTTAAAGTTTTGAATATATATATACATACCCCCATAGTAAAAATTGATACATATTTTAATCAAGTGAGATACTGGTAATCGATACAGCTATGCAATTTTTACACAACATTGAAGAAGAGACAACGGTTATTTCTGCATACGTAACTCACTTGTGGATTTTTGTTTGAATTATACCACTATTGAAGTAACCCTGCAGTGAAAAGCCAAACCAGTTAGAAAAAATACTAGTTCATTAACTAGTATGTGCCTACCAGTTCGACCATTTCGAAGAACTTAAGCGTTCAGCGACATCTGCCTTTGAATGGCCAAAGCTAAAAATAAAAAGCAATTAATTGCTTTTCTTATAAGTGTCGGCTGTGACGTCACGTTAAGACTACTGGTTATGGTTCTGAGATCGCAAGTTCGAGGTCGCTTGGAGGTGGTTAAGATTTTTAGAGTTAAACTAATGTAAGCGAAAATAATTGGCAGAATTGGCAGATTATCTCATCAACTGGTATGGGGTGCTATTAGTATTTCTTCTTGTAAATGCTGATGCCAAGCCTGACAATTGAAATCTCGTAGGATACCGCCATGTTAAAAATACCATGCCAAAAATACCATTTAAAAATGATAGATCGTGAACTAGTTGGGCTCAAACGCAAGCTACATGTACATATATAAAATTTCCCATTAATCCAATCACGCAACAATGGCAGCATGATATTTATAGCACAAACGAAGCCACATACACACACATATATACTAACAAGCGCAATTGCGAAAATGTGCCAATTTAGCAGCCTTAAAAGTCACACTTTCTCAAAGTGGCTTCACTTTCCAAATAAATACCGGCAAAGGAACACACAAATCTATAGCTCAATCAAGTTAGCGGCGCTAAAATGAAAAAATGAAGAAAAAATTTGTTCGTATTCATTTAAGGGATTCACAAGACGTGTTAACCGTCGTGAAATCTTAAGCTTAACATTTTTGTATGTAAAACAACGGTTAAAATGGTTTTAGGGGGGCTATTTATAATTTTTTGTCAGTTAAAAAACATTTCGGTGTAGTTAAAAATCCTCTAAAACCATTTTAATCATTATTTTACATTAAAAAAATGTTAAGCTTAAGATTTCACGACGGTTAACACGTCTTGTGAGTACCCTAATTGTGTGCTATTTTCGGCCACTTTTCGTTTTTTTTGTGCTCCGCCCATTTGGTAAATAATTAAGACTTTGCTAAGTTAACCGTAACTTAGCAAAACATTCATTCAATGAAGTACTTTTACTACTTTTCTGGGCTTATTTTTTTGTGCTTTTTATGGGCTTTAAAAATATTGCCCGGTTAACATTGAAAAACCGTTTGACGCCACGCTAGCTAACCCACTTCTTAAACTTTGGTCGAACACGGATAAATAGTATTGAGGAATTACGTGCTATTTTTGGGCTTTTTAGAGTCACCTAAATAATTATAGGAGCTCATCCAGTTACCGAGATAATTAAGACTTTGCTGGGTTGACTGTAACTTAGCAAAACATCCATCCAGTGAAGACTTTTTACTGCTCATCTGGAATTATTATTTTGTGCTTTTTATGTGCTTTGCAAATCTTACCCGTTAAACATTGAAAAATCGCTAAAAAAATATTGCCCAATAAACATTGAAAAATCCACTTCTTAAACTTTGGTCGAACACGGACAAATATTATTGAGGAATTACGTGCCATTTTTGGGCTTTTTAGAGTCACCAAAATAATTATAGGAGCTCATCCAGTTTCCGAGATAATTAA
>NW_023464603.1:0-10461 GCF_013731165.1 Rhagoletis pomonella
TTTAAGAAAAGCGAAGAAGAGTTGGAGTTTTTGGAATTAAAAAAAGATAAGGCACTGGAGATGCAACATAAAGCTTTGCCATTGCTTGAATTCCGGCAACAAGTACCAGATTTAAAATATAACTGTGAGTCTTTGTACTCTACAATGAAATTCGTAAAGTCAAAATACCGTTCACAATTGACTAACCAACATTTAACAGATCTGTTATGAATGGATTTAACTGACGTAAAACCAGATTTTGAAAATCTTATGTACATTATAATAATAATAAAATTAATGTTTTTCGTTTCTAGTAATCATATTATTTAAAAATAAAATGTTTTATTTTTTTTTTGTTTTATTGTGGATCTGGTGTGCAGTTGCATAGCCGATTCAATTTCGGTATAATAATCAGTGTTGCCGTTTTACACCTTTGGTGGCTAGATTTGGCTACCACATACTTTTTTGGCCACACAAATTTAAAATTGCCCCTAGCCCTTTTTTTAGCCCTTTGGAGAATTTATTCTTCCTTGGCATGAAAAAGTTGTACATACATACATATATGCTTAATTTGATCTCACTTTTTTTCATTTATGTAAGAGATGATTTTTAAACCAAGAAACACTGATATATATACATATATGTATTGTATGTTCCTTACGTTTTTATACATATATACTGTAAAAGTGTTAGGGCGGTTAACTTATATATTAACGATTTAACTATAGTTTAAAATATATAAGTCTACGGCCTTTAATATGCTTAATTTGTTAAATGGCCCATGAAGTCGATTCAACGTGTATGTTCTTGCGGTGTGATTGTACCAGCTGCTAGTGTGACTTCAAAAATTTCATATTCGAAAATTTTATGATTGTACAAGCATGCTGGTGTCGTGAATAGTGAAATTAGCAAATTTTTCTAAGTAAAAAGTATTGTGACGGAGATTTCTTGCACTACATGAGGCAAAGCCGTATTTGTGGAAGATTAAAGTTCACGATATTGCAGTTGTGAATAAAAAAAAACAATGTTTAACAAAATGGTAGAAAAATTATGAAATTTCGGCTCTAATCATTTCGATCTTTTCTGGACCTTATTTGTAAAGAAATGGATATTGTACCAGCATGCTGGTAAGTTATAAGCTTCGAGCCTGATGGTACAATCATTTGATGGAGCCAGCAAGCTGATGTCCTCCGCATATTTCCCCTTTCACACAAAAAGGTTTTTGGTTGGATAAAATATTAGCTTTCTTCCAGAGTACATTCCCAGCCAGCAAAATCATTGTAAACGAGCTCGTAACTGGATATTTTCTCGAACAAAAACCGGCTAAAAAGTCGTTTATGATAGCCGTCTACGATTCGTTTTCGAGTACTTTTTCGCTTGAAATTGTCGATCGCCTACGAACAGTTGTAAATGGATCGAAAAAGCATTCGTATGCGAACATTATATATTATAAAATATTGTGGTTCAAGAAAAATTTCCAACAGAATTAAAATTTTTTCTTGTGCTACCAAATTACTACAAGCCTCGTTCTTTTATTTTTTTTTTATCGTTACGAGCCTTTTTCTAACTTTTCGCCGATCGAGATCCATCGTAAAACATAATATTCGTAAAATGTACGTTTTCTTGCTGGCTATGTTGTTTTTCTATACGATTACTTACTGAAAATGTTTGCGTGTATACTTATATATATAGTAAATGTAATTCAAAAATTTTAGCTACCATTTTTAGCCACAACGACTTTTTTTAGCTCTTTTTTAGCCCTTTTTTAAAAGGAATTTGGCTACCACTAAAATTGATTCGCGGCAACACTGATAATAATGTGCATATTTGAAGTGGATAAGGATTCGCGTTGATTTTTAATACTTCTTTCATTGTGCGCATTTTTCTGAATACAAAGTATGAGCGAAATTTGTTCATATAGAATAAAGTTTATTTTCTATTTCGATGATCCTTTATAATCAGGTAACATTGAATACGAATTTTTAACCGTTTTATAAACGATGAGTTATGTATTTGCAAATTAGTATTATTTTTTGCAAATAGCTTACGTATAAACATAGTAGGTATATGGCCATTCATTTTCATTTCATAGTAAATATGTATTTAATTCTAATACACCCGTATGCTGTAATCCGAAAGTTCGTAGTTACGAATTCGTAGCTCCGTTCCGAAAATTCGAAAATTGGTATGCTATAACGCTATACTTAATACACCATTAGCATTGTTTCTGAGGATTTCTCTTTATTTTATCTTAAGACTCGATTTTTAGGACATTGGATGCTGTACCCGAGTGGCCAGATTGGAAAACGAAAAGCTCCCTTTAAACTCTTATAACTCGTAAACTCAGCTTTCACAAAAAAATGTATATAACAAAAATGGTTATACTGGTCGATACCTTTCGAAAGTGCAGCATTTAACCCTTTAATGCAGAGTCTGTCATATGTGAAACGCTTTTTAACCCTTTCAAGGCAAAGGAAAAAGGTTCTCAATATGCTTTTGAACGTGCTTTTTCTCATGTTGACGTAGATATTAATCGTAGAAAATTTTTCCATAACAATAAAAAAGACAAATAAAAAAAAATAAAAAAATAAAAAATGAAAAAATAAATAAAAATTAAAATAAATAAAAAGTACGTTGAAAACATATTGAGAACCGTTTTACCTCTGCCTTGAAAGGGTTAAAAAGCGTCTCATATATGACAGACTCTGCATTAAAGGGTTAAATGCTGCACTTTCGTAAAGATATCGACCAGTATAACCACTTTTGTTAAATTCAATTTTTTGTGAAAGCTGATAGTTTACGAGTTATTAGAGTTTAAAGGAGCTTTTCTTTTTCCAATCTGTACACTCGGGTACAGCTTTCAATGTCCCAAAAATCGAGTCTTAAGATAAAATAAAGAGAAATCTTTCAGAAACAGTGCTAATGGTGTATTAAATATAGTGTTTTTAAATAGAATGGGAGCCAAAGTCCAAATTTTCAAAAACAGTGACATTTTGAACTGTATTTTGAGGGTTAAGTTATTGTTGTTGTAACTTCTCTATAGTTTTCCTTATATGATCATTTATCTTCACGATAAAAAAATTTTCATTCCATTATCTCTTTTCTAACCGAAGATCTACGATTTTGAAAAAAAAACTCGTGTTTTGCCTATAGAGCGGCGTTGCCAACTAACATAGGGAAATTCGAAGTTCTTAATCAACTGCTTTGACAGAAACAAATCAAAATAAATATAATCGCAAGTAAATAGTGATATTACAAAAAAATTAGTTTAATCATTATTTGAAAAGACTTTCCTTAATTAAGTAGAATACAAAGGATTCAGTGGCCGGCGCACTTTTGTCCCAGGAGGATGAACAGCTAACAATTGCATAACATTTAGCTTAAATGATAAAATGTAAGCTCCCTCCTTTTAGGGGCCTCCATTTCATTATACATTGTGCCGCTTTAATTCGTGGAACACTTTCCCAAAATTCCACCACATCCTCTTTAGCTCCTTTTACAAAGCCTCGACCAATGTCCGGCCTTTCGCTCATGCATTCCACCAGTTTTTCGTATTGCGAGCGATTTGTTGTGATCTTCGTTTCTGTTAATTTTGTAAACACTTAATAATATTTTTTTTTCTATTCACACTTCAACTTACATAAATATTTTTGCGTTTACACACTTTATTTTATTGATATTTTAAAACAATTTGTTTCGTTCCGAAACAAGTTGCTATTCGTACAAAATTTCCGACAAATACATAAAAATGACAGCTACGTCGGATTCAGGCATAGCAACATTACGAATTTTGAAGATGGCCTACGAATTTCGAAATTACGATACGACAACGCGGATTTCAGCATACCAATTTTACGCTTCGTAGCAAAATCGAATATACGACGGATTACAGCATAGGGGTAATAATCTTAAAATCGGAGTGTTTTTGCAAGAGAGGGCGTGACATAGTGCTCGGCCTAAAAAAGGGGTGAAACACTCCCATCGGAGTGAAAACGGCAACGCTGAATTTGATTCAATTTACGACCGGCGCGCTCATAAGGCCGCGAACAGATCTTAATGCGCACAGGCTTTTATACCCATACTGATTAATTGATGTGTATGTATGTAAATTTGTATGTACGCGAATGCCGAATTAAATAAAACCTAACAAAAGATTAGCAAACCCGTAAATTGTGTTTGCATAGAAGTAAAGGCTCAATTAGAGAAACTATCAAAATAAATATCTACATATGTAGATTTAATTCAACGGTTAGATCAAATAAGAAAATTTTTATAAGTAAAGCCTACGCAATGACTGATGAAAATTTACACACAATATCGTCGGAGCATAACATCGACTATCACATTATGTCACTTTTCAAGCGCATGGAAGCGATGCGCAAGGATTCACAGGGCAATGCCATCAACAACCGGCTCTCGAGTACGCTACAACAAAAACGCAGTATGCAAGGAGAGATACGAACTTTGGAATTTTGGAGGTGCATCTTTTATATATGTAACTTTAATATAAACATAAGTCCATATGGTATTATGCGCATATGTAAACATTATCGATGTTAATTTTTCAGCTTTGTCCGATCCCGGGATTTTCGGGAAGTCGTTATCACAATCTCGGGATCCCGGGATTAGTCCCGGGATTTAGATATTCATTACTTTTCAACAACTTAAATCGAAAAAATTGCTTCTATATTGTTTGAGAAGCTCCCCTACCATAAAATAAATAATTAATAAAGGGGTTTGAAACCTACTTTTTACTTAAGGTGGCGTTTTTATTTTTTCTCTCTGACGTCAGGCTTTACTTTAAAGGACTTTGTAATTTCAAAGATGTGATTAGTTCACAAAATTATTTAAAAAATTCAATGGAATCTAGAATAAAAATATGGATACCAAATGCAAGAGCAAATTTCTTTAGAATTAAAAAAAAATTAAAATTTTTTGGATTCTCAAGGATGAATAGGTAATTCTTTAAGCTGATAAAGTAAGAAGGACCAAATTCGAGGATGTTATCGAGTTTATATAAGTCCTTAACATATAATTTTTTTCAAAAACATATATTGCGAAATTTCAAGGATAAAATTTTAAAAGGACAATTTAATTACTTACCAGTCCTTCTGCACCAAAAATTGAATCTGTTTAAAGTATTCATGATTTCCTCTTTAATTTGATACCCATACGTCTTCTTTGAGCACATTTCTCTAAATTTTTTAAATCATTTTTGAATTACTGACGTCAGAGTGAAAAACTTAAAACGCAATTTTACTATACATATTTGGCCCATGGTTTCGAGAATAGATTGATATATGTGTTTAAAATTTACTCTTTTGCCAAGAATCACGGGATTATTGGACCTTAAAAAGGCCAGGATCCCGGGATTAACATTTCTAGTACATATGCATACGTGCAGTAGGACCCCAACTAATTTTTAGCAAGTACTATGTAATCTTGCCAAATTAAATGAAATATTTTTTTACGTACTACACATATTGTCCGAAATGCACCCAGCTACACCCCTAGACAATTTCAAAGCCATTTCTTAAAAAATACAAAATCAATTGGCGTCCTTAGAGCGGTTTTGGAAGCATTTCGTACGTAAATTTAAAAAGTAGTTCGCTTGTAAACACGAATCTAAAATTTAAAATTTGTCAAATAAGGCCTTTTGCCTCGATGATAACGGTATGTAAATACGTACCCTGTCAAAAATCAACTATTTTAAGAACAATTTAATAAGTACGTTTTTATCAACTAAGCTCCAGTATGTAATTGGAATTCTTCCTTTTTTCTTTTCCAAGTAGCAAGTCAATTGTCCGACTTTCCATATGAAGTTAACCTCTTTTCAAATGCATTTGGCTTAAAAAAAATTCAAAGGCAGTGTCCGAAAGGCTGCATTTATTTATTTCAAAGTAATTTATTTCTAACTGCTTTTTCAACTGCTTAATATTGTAGTAATTTATCTTACTTGGAAATAAGTTCTACATTTTTTTATTGCTATCGATAGCAAGTGTTAACAAAACCCACACATACAAGGGTGCGATAAAAGACCGCAATTTTTTGAATATTAAATAATTCAATTTAGAGTTTTTAATATATGTATAACTATATGCACATGGGTGAACCAAAATAACCCGAATGTACATATGCAAATTCTAATCTAAGCGGACCAGAATGAAAAGCGCAATTTCTTAGTTTAGTACCTTATTCAAACAACAGAGAGAAAAAGCGGTCTAAAAACTATGTACGTAGAACAAAATAAGTACGATACTATAGAAAATAAGTACGATACGATATTTCAAATCATGCAGACAGCCGATGGTATATCGAACATTGACTTCAGATTAAAATATGTTTTACTGCTTTTAAAATAAACGAACACGTATTTTTTTAAATTTCCATAGCATTACTTTTGCATTTTTTACAAAAAATAATAGATTTTGTCAAAAAATAATAGTTTTTGGGAAATTTTGTTTTTAAACCTTGTAGTTTCCGTAATTTTTGAGCTAATTAGATGCTCCTAGGGTTATTTGTCCCCATTTTTTGTATGTTTTATGTTTTGATCAATAAAATTATGCTGTGGTGTAGTGGTAAGCAGTGCGAGCTTCCACTCCGCAGGGCCCTGGTTCAAGCCCTGGTCAAAGCAACATCGCAAAAAAATGGCGACAAAAAGTTTTTTAACCGACTTCTAAAAAAGGAGGACATTATCAGTTTGTCGGAATATTTTTTTTTTTAATTTTTTATGTATTTGTTTTTGTTATTTTTATGGCCTTATAACAATTATATTCAACAATTTTTATGAGCCCGAGGCCGTATTAAGTGCAAATTTATTGTGGAAAAGCAACAATAATTTGAAAAAATGGTAGAAGTGATAGCTATTTCGGAAGTCACCACATTTTCTCATCAGACTTCTTTCAGACTGATGAGGAAATGTGGTGATTTCCGAAATAGCTATCACTTCTACAATATTTTCAAATTATTGTTGCTTTTCCACAATAAATTTGCATTTAATACGGCCTCGAGCTCATAAAAATTGTTGAATTTTTTATGTATGTTACAGCATAACTTTGGACCACGTTAACCGATTTCGATAATTCTTTTTGCATCGGAAAGGTTAGTGTCTCAGAGGTGGTTCCATACAAATCTGGTTTAAATCCGATCATTGTATATATATATATATTTTTGTATGAGAATTGAAATCGGTTTTGTTTTTTGCTTAAAAATTACTTGTTCTTAACAGCGGTCGCCCCTTGGCAGGCAATGGCAAACCTACAAGTATATTTCTGCCTTGAAAAAACAGCTTCTCATAAAAATACAATCGCCGTTCGGAGTCGGCGTAAAACTGTAGGTCCCTCCCCCGTTTGTGACAACATCAAGGCGCACGCCACAAATCGGAGGAAAAGCTCGGCCAAACACTAACATATGTGTAAGCGCCAATCTATTATTATTATTATTATTATTATTATTTTTATTACTATTATTATTATTAATAAAAACAAAGAAAAAATTCCCAAAAAGGCCACCTTTTATTGTCCTCAAATTTACTGAGATTATAGGTGTCCATAGGGACCAAATTTTGTTTGTTTTTTCGACAAATTATTTAAATTTTTTCTTTAGAACCTTTTAAGTGCCAAAATTTTTAAAATTTCTTGTTGTTCCTTGAATGAGTTTTTTTTAAATTTTTGAAATTTTTTTAAATATACCTTTAAAATTAAATAATTTTGATAAATGACAATAATACTTAACTTTTTCGAAGAAACGAACAAAAATTTATTCTCAAAAGAAGACACGTTTTATCTCCAAATTTTTAGGTTTTGTACTTATTTCTACAATATTCTATAAAATTTTCGGTTGGTGTTTTGATAAAAAGCAAACAAACATTTCCTCAAAAATTGCAGCTTTTTTGCGAATTTTTTGGTTTAAGTGTGTAATTTGTACATACAGGAAGTCATATGATTGAAACTTCAGTGCTAGAACTTTTTTCAACTCCTACAAAGTTCCAATGGCTAACCGCAAAATGGGCCATTAGTGAGTCAACACCTTCTTCAACCAGAGGCTTCAATTTTCAATTGGAATCTTTTCGTTTCGTATAAAAAAAAAAATTTTTCAATTTTATTTTTAAACGTTGCTATACTGGAAGCTTAAAATTAAATTCGAACTCAAATTATTTTGAAATTTATGAAAAATTAATGAATCGCTTGACTATTTATTTGATACAGAATCTTTTGATCAATTAGGTCAAGGCGTACATTCAACTTCATAAACCGCGAAAATTATACGAAAAAATAAGTAACCATGGAGAAAAACGTCTCTTATTTTGAGTATACATTTTTGTTTGTTTCTTCAAACAAGTTAAGTATTATTGCCATTTATCAAAATTATTTAATTTTAAAGGTATATTTAAAGAAATGTCAAAAATTTGAAAAACTCATTGAAGGAACAACCAGACATCTTAAAAATTTTAGCATTTTAGAGGTTCTAAAGAAAAAATTAAAATAATTTGTTTTCTCCTAAGAAAATCCTGTACATTTGAAGAAAATAAAAGGTGGCCTTTTTTAGATTTTTTTTTGTTTATTTTTCATAACATCTTTTTATTATTATCGTTTATCAAAATTTTTTTGATGGTTTAGTCAGATCATCATGATTTGTTTCTTTCTAAAAATTAAGTAAAAGACGTTATTTCATAAAATATATGAATCGATCTTGGGAGATCGATTTATTTTTTGCCGATTTCTTCCAGCATCGATTATTTTTATTTCGATTGGAATCGATTCAAAAATCGATCTTTTGTTTCGATCCGTCATCTCTATTATTGAACTTTGCGCGTGTTTTCATAAATTTATTATTATTAGCACACTCAGTGTTGTTGTTTTTATTATCATTTTCGGGCGCCAATTTGATATGCATACGAGAACAGTCACCACTTTTTGAAAATGTTGCCTTTCCAATGAAACAGAGGAGGCGAGTATTGGTAGAAATTTAAGTGCCTCTTTATAAACATAGGGATATTCCCCCTTTAAGGGCCGGTTGTTCAATGTCTGATTAACACAAATCGGAGGTAGAAGGTCCGAATACAAAACCTGATCATATGTTGTATACATGACGTCGAAATCGTCGATAATGATGTTCTGTGATAAACAGACATTGAACAACCGGCCCTAAAGCAAGCAAGTGCAAAATTTTTGCACATGTTTATGGAGTTCTACCAGCGCTGCCCATCACTGCTTTAAAGTAGTAGTCGAACTTATTCCCCCGGGATGAAATCCCGCGGACAAAATCTCCTGCAATATTTCTGCCTCTCTTTTCTGGCAACAAAGAAAGGAGAATTCTACTTAGTGAGGGTTATAACCCTAAGCGCGGCCGAGACCGCTTTCGCAGAAAGAAATTCTACGCAAAATTACTTTCGCCGCTATTATCCGGCAACACAAAAAGGAGAATTCGACTTCGTTAGGGTTGTAATACGAAGGCGCGGCCGAAGGCCACTTATGCAGATATACATAAGTTCTGCACAAAAATACTATTCTTTTCCGGCAACAAAGAAAATAGAAATCTACTTAGTAAGGGTTATAATCCTTACAAATACTTCCGTCCCTCTTTTCCAGCAACAAAGAAAGGAGAATTTTACTTAGTAAGGGTTATAATACCTAAGCGTGGCCGAAGGCCGCCTACGCAGAAAAAAGGCCTGCGCAAATATACCTCTGCCCTCTTTTCCGGCAACTGCTTATTAGGGTTATAATACTTTAGCACGGCCGAACGCCGCTTTCGCAGATACAAGATTTGCGGAAAGATCCTACCGCCCCTCTTTTCCGGCAACAAAGAAAGGAGAATTCTACTTAGCTAGGGTTATAATACTTAAGCGCGGCCGAAGGCGGCTCACAATGATAAAAGTTCTGCGCAAAAATACTACTCTTTTCCGGCAACAAAGAAAGGATAATTCTACTAAGGGTAATAATCCCTAAAAATACTTCGGCCTCTCTTTTCCGGCAACACGGAAAGGAAAATTCTACTAGTAAGGGTTATAATCCCTAAGCGCGGCCGAAGTCCGCCTACGCAGAAAGAAGTTCAGCGCAAAAATACTTCCGCCCCTCTTTTCCGGCAACTAAGAAAGGAGAATTTTAATTAGCAGGGGTTATAATTCCCAAGCGCGGCCGAACGCCGAAAACGCAGAAAGAAGTTCTGCGCAGAAATACCTCTGCCCCTCTTTTCCGGCAACACGGAAAGGAGAATTCTACTTAGTTAGGGTTATAATACTTACGCGCCGACGAAGGCCGCTTACGCAGATATAAATAAAATATTTCCGCCCCTCTTTTTCGAAGAAAGGAGGATTATACTTAGTAAGGGTTATAATCCCTAAGCGAAGCCGAAGGCCCCTCACACCGAAAGAAGTTCTGCGCAAAAATACTTCCGCCGCTCTTTTCCGGCAACAAAGAGGGGAAAATTTTACTTAGTATGGGTTATAATCCCAAAGCGCGGCCAAAGGCCGCCTACGGTACA
>NW_023464604.1:0-10459 GCF_013731165.1 Rhagoletis pomonella
CATGAAAATTTGAATATTTCATTTAATTTTTGCCGACTTTGTAAAAATAAACATCAGTTTTACTCGATATTAAACATACTTTTCTCTTAAATTTTTTAAAAGTTTATAGATATAAACATAGGTCCATCATTCGAAGGGTCTAAACTCGTTTGAGAAGCAACTCATTTAACTCATTTACAAGCTTATAAGTGCACAAATGTTTGTGTAGCTATCACAAAATGGTATCGCGTGTCGCATCGCTCTAATGCGCACTGCGCGCGTTTCATATCGCATCGCGTATCGTATCGTATCGCATATCGTATCGCTCTAATGTGCACCGTGCCTAACTGCCATACCTAAACAAAAGCGTTGGGCGGAGCGGTTTCTGACGCCTAGCGTTAACGACGAAGTGCCGTACCTAAACAAAAGCGTCAACGCTACGTCAAATGCAGAAATAACACCAACAATAAGCATAGGTTTGTTTGTGTGTAACACGAAAATGACAGTTTCGCCGTTTTCTGCAGCCAACTTCAATGCCTAACGCCCTGTCAAAATCGGATTTTCCAACCGCTCAGCGTTGACGCCGCGTTGTTTCGGTATGCTTCATACAAATTGTATGGGCATGAGAATTTTTTGACAGCCAGACAACGCTGACGCTTTTGTTTAGGTATGGCAGTAAGCCTTATATAAGGTAAATATACCCCAAGTGATGCCTTATTATAAGGGATTATTCTCTCTCTCAGAGAGAGAGAGAGCAAAACTTATGAATTGATGACATCCACACAGCGAATGTGGTGTTGATTCAAACTGAACATTTGAAAGCACATGTACATGTATGGCTGTAGATGAGTGTGCAAAGATGCTTGATACAAGCGATTACTGCCAAGACTGTCCGGGTTCAATTCCCATCAGGCGGACCCAGCGTTGTCAGGTTGACGTTTTTAGCGTCATTTGGACGTTTTTTGTATCCCGTTGACGTTTGGACGTTTTTTGCGTAAAAAATGACGTTTTTTAACTTCCCAGTATTTTTTTTTTTTGACGGTAATGATGCAAACCAAGCGTACGCGCACTGTTTTTTTGTATTCTTGGACTAAGGATCCCGTGTTCAAAGGCTGGTTGTGTAAACACTTGAGGTTACGAGGCTTGCTGTAATGTTTGCAATTGCACATTAAAAGCCGAATCAGCAAGAGCCGATCTATTGCAACACGCACGCTTGCAAAAGCATCAAAAAAGCTGTAGCGGCATAAAAAGTCAGAAAAACTAGGCGACTTTTTTAAGACTTCATTGATAACGAACGAAAAAAAGCTGAAATATTGCTATGCTCCTTCTTAGCAGAACGTAATTTAGCATTTTCGACAACCGACCCCCTAACCAAATGCCTACAAGAAAAAAAAATTATCAAAAATCAACGCGATTAATTAGCCAATTCAAACTTGCACATTATTGCTCTGAAATATAATGCGTTATCACAATGCATACTCAAAAAAATTCTAAAAAATGTGAATAAAAAGTTGAAAATCTAGCTGAAACTTTACAGATTTTTTATAACTAAAATAATAAACATTAAATAAACAAAAGAAAAACAGCAAAAATCTATCAAAATGTTGATGACTTAATGAGCTGATCACAAGTGTATGTATACAATCATTTTTATATTAACGATCTCAAACCAGTTTACAATGAAATGGGCGTAGCCAGGTAGGGGCGGGGGGTGCTCGAGCCCCCCCTAACTTACAAATTTTCCTTATATATATATAAAATAGTTCCCTGAAATGCCAGCTTAATAGGGTCGAGCCCCCCCCCTAGATTTCATTCTGGCTACGCCGATGTATGTATGTACCTTTGTATGCAATACAAGTTTAATAAGTCGAATTTTTTGTACATTCATTTGAAAAAGACGTTTTTGGGTAGGAAATGACGTTTTTTCAGACCAAGTGGGACGTTTTGTCATGCCGAAGACCTGGCAACACTGGGCGGACCACAAAATTTAAGTTAATTTTATTTTTTATTTTTTTTATTCTCTCTGAGAGAAAAAGTTAAACCTTGTGTAAACCAGGTGTAAAATAAGGGTTGTGCCATACAACTTGTATTCCTTACAAGTTTCATGCATTAAATGTTAAGACTTACGATCATATAAAATAAAGCTTATATAAGGCGCAAATTTTTTGGTTGGTTTTTAAATACATACGTGTATCTACATCAGTGGTGCAAACATATGTGATCTACATATGTACAAATTTATAAACGAAAGACAAAGTACCGCTTCACACTCATGTGCAGTATATAGGAATGTTCGATACTTAAGAAAGTATCGATATCATTAATCGATTTAATTCATTGCATGTAAAATCGATATGGCGATATATCGGGCTGAACAATATCGATATCGGAAAAATCGATGTTGAAAATCCTCTTCCCAGTTGAATAGAATATTAAGCCTGCCTAGCAACTCACTTAATTCTGTTCCATCTTGTATATTTGCTGAGGATTAAAACGGCATGCCGGTCGACTCAAGCGGTTGGTCAAACTTAAGTGATAAATAAATCACACAAGCTGATGATTAAACCTACTTTAGTATTTTCCCATACACTTTTTTGTAGATGAAAAATAAACTTCAACTTAAATATCGATATTGCTGGTAAAGGATCGATGTCTTCGATATATCGACCTTGGGATATCGATTCAAAAAATCGATTATCGTGCCATGAAATATCGAAATTCAGAATAATCGATACGATATCGAACATTCCTAGCAGTATGTGGTGTTGATGGCGAATTTAGATTTTCGCCGCGGTACTTCTTAAAGTCAAAATGATGTGTTTGTTGTAATATGAATTCGCCTTGTTTACAACAAACACACCATTTTGACTTTGGGAAGAACCGCGGCGAAAATCTAAATTCGCCAGTAACACCACCTTGTATAAATTCGCCTTGCACAGAACTAATGAATTCACCAGTTTTCGGGAGTCGAGTACCGGTGCCTCGCAAATCTACCACCCATGCTTTCTACTGACGCATTTAACATGGAGTTGTCCTAGGAGGTGAAAATTGACTCCCGCTGCGTAACTTGTTGCCTGTAAAAGAACCAGTTTTTTTTGTTGTGCACCTCACAGATACTTTTTCATAATAAAAAAACAAAAAAACGAAAATAAAAATTTTTAATATACGTTCTGCATAGTGAGATTTGAACTTGGACACTTTCGGCCGCAACTGATTGTAGCCAGCATCTTTGCGCACTCAGCTACATGCACGACATGTAATCGTGCTTTCATGTTTCGTGTTCTCTTTGAATCAAGCTAAATTACGCGACTGGTACATTTCGTTGCCTGGGTAAAAGGTTGTCATATGTTATGCACGTACGTATGAAGCTTACGACAATCTTTTACCCAGGCGACGATTTTTTCAACTTTAAATTTGTCTTTACTATTGTCTTTGCTATTTATTTTCCTGTGATCGAACTTACAAAAGCTGCAGCGCGGCGTTGTTTGAAATTTTATTATTGGGCTCAACTGATTCTTGAATTTAAGTTTAACACCACTTCTTAAACTCAGTACAAATAAAACTACAGGTTTATAACTTTTTTATGAGAATTAAGGGGGTGTTTGTTTTCAAATGCAAAAGTTGTGCTACAAACTTTGAACAAAATTTTTTTTGTGTATACATCTTTGGTTTCGGTAGGGGTAAAATTTGCGAAGCTGTAACGCATATCGCTTCACAAAATTTCGAAGGGCTTAGCATGAGTATTTCAACATAGGATTATTATTTTCATTAGAAGCTCCCTGTGTTTGCTAGCTATTGCAAATTGTTGCATACATTTAGGCATGTGCATAGTAAGAGGAAATGTGCTACAATTGATTATTACTTCCGATTATTTAAACTCCGCACATGCATACGGCTTTGTACCTATGTATGTACATAAATATGTATGGACTCATTTGTTGCAACTGGGCATGAATCACGTTACTTTGAAACGATAGTCGTTCAAACGATACTGACAAAACGATGTTGTCAAAACACTGATTTATGCATTTGTGTTGCTGTAATGTGTTACTGTTACTGTTACGTGAAGCAAAACTGGAATCGAGTTGACGATATCGCACAAACGATCAAACAATTTTTGATTTTTACGAATCAAGACAATCTCGACACGATATCGTTCAGAGGATTGTCTCATACGTGATTCATGCCCTGGTTTTGATATTCGTAGATGGTTTTAGGCATAGGTTTAGTAGTCTATTTTGATAAAAAAGCAAGGCGAAAATTTTAAAAAATACTGACATCATTTTAACTGGGACCGTTGATAACTGATGAACATACATGAATATATGTATGTGTAATATGCATATGTATGGATGATATAATAGCTCTGATCCAATACTTTTCGTGTAAAATCCTGGAAAAAGGTCAAATAGCAAAATCACTCTCTGAAGTGAGAGTAAAAAGTGAGTAACAGCAAAATGTACTGAACAAAAAAGAATCGGGTAAATTCCTGACACTTCAAGCTCTACACAACTCTCCCAAAAATCCCTCTCGTTTACATGAACTACAGATTATATTCCGAAAAGAAAAACTAAATTTAGGAATATATACAAATAGAAATGCTCAAACTATAATCTCAAAAACAATAACTGATGCGGTGTTTCCAAGATATTTTAACGCTCTTGAGTCACAAGTATATACAAGTATCATATTTTATCAATCATACCGATAATTTCATGTATTAAAAGAATTAAAAATGAAAATGAATAAAAAAATTAAATCGTCAAAATTAATAAAATTAAGTGAAATTAATGTTTTATTTCTAACCTAACCTAATCTGTTATTAGAAAAAGAGATTAGCCATGCAAAATTATAACTAAAAATATCTCAGATTAAACCGAAAACTTTTTGGTGTCCAACCTAGTTTTGTCGATTATACTTGCGAAGAAGAGGAGGAATGTCAATTGTTAAAGTAAACAAAAATTGACGCTAGTAAGGAAAATAGGCTTGTAAAGGTATTTCTAATAAAATATTCAGTTTAAATATATTTAAATGGCATAATATCTGTTGCAGAAAAAGGCGACCACGGTGGCACAGAGAAGAAGTTTAACTTTCCTCGAGTTGTGTGAATAACAAGCACAACCAATTTGACAGCTAACGAGCTTTGATTGAGATTATATTTATATGTAAACGTACTTTTATGCTTTGCCGTTCGAATATGTTTACACATCAAATTTCATGAGTACCTAGTACACACGCCATTTTTTTGTTTTAAAACAGTATTGTAGATGACTATCTAAGGAAGTTTTTGCGAAAGTTTTAGATTTAAACATCAAGTAATTGCACAGTTATAACAATATTATTATGGCTCGCACGGTTAGCAGATTAGCGCGTTGCACTCTGAAAGGCTTTCTAACTCGGAAAGTAAAAAAAGTCCCTTTTTTGTTTGTGACTTTTATTTAAAAAGACTTGATCTTTCGATTGAGACAACCAAAAACAATATTAAATATGACCATAATTCAGAAAAATTACGAATAAGTTTTCGTTCAGAATTTTCACCACAGAAATGAGAACATTTTGGAAAACGCATACGTACAAAAATCTATAGAAATAATAGTATTCGAATTATTTTTCCCATTTTCTGTCTGCTTCCCAGCTAGTCGAAAAGTAGCTTGTTTTGCATCGCTCTGGGCGCTGGGACATTTCACCTGAATTGCCCCATTTATATAAACATATTTGAAAAGAAACCAAAAAAAATTTTAAAAGTAGTAGTTATGTAAAAAGGGGTATCTACATATCGTCGCCTGGGTAAAAGATTGTCGTATGTTAATTTCGGCAGGTTGTGGGAAATCGCGATTGAAGTCTGGAATGCAATTTCTCATAAACGCGAAGATAGATTTTCCACAAAGTCTCTGAGAATGTTACAGGTTCACAAAATTATTAAATTATTTAATTTTCAATGTTTATTGGTAATTAGTTTTGAGTTTATGAAGGATTTTCTTTAGTAAAATTTTGTGGTAAGCGTCATTTGTCCACAATTTGGCAGCTTCTTTGAATGAAATACGACAAAATGTGATCAAAATTTCAACTAAATTAACGACACTTTATACTCAATATCTCGGAAACTAAAGGAGATATCCAAAAATGTAGAACGCCAATATTTAGATATTTATTAGTTTAATATGACTGCACCACTAACTAAATTTTTACTAAATTATCGAAAAAATATTAGTAGATACATATTTCGGAAACTAAAGGAGATATCTAAAAACTGATAACTCCAATCGAAAGACCTTATTCGTCAAAATGGCGCTTACGACAATCTTTTACCCAGGCGACGAATTGTCGCTTTCCTACCATGTATGTTGTAAAAAGATTGGTAAATTTATCTTCTCAAACCGTTTATCGACGGTAAAATTTGTGCATAATACGAAATTGATTTCAGCCTCTTCAAAGATACATTGTTTTCTTATTTTTGCATTTTTGAAAATATTTTCCAGAATGTTACTTTTTTAATGTAAGTAAAAGGTTTAAATAAGTTTAGAAACCATTATAAAAATTATACTAACCGATAAGCATTGTACTGATTTTTAACATTAAATGCATGCTTTTTTAAACATTTGCATATCACTTTGAATCTCATTTATTACATAAGCTAGTGTTGAAGTTTTTACCATCTTCTTCATGACATTTTTCATGGATTTTCTTGGGAGCCAGGCTTTTTGTTCGGGCAATATTATAAGAGAAAGCCACGCTTCTATTGATAAAATTTTCAGGCGAAAATAGAATAAAATATCAAAGTGTAAGGTGGTCATTTACAAACAGTTACGCCTTTTTTCATGGTTTCTTTGCTTAAAATTTTTTTATGTTGATTATGGAATACCCTGAGCGGGGACAAATATTTTTATATGAAGTAGGTAAAATTCATATATCGAAAAAATACCGTTCGCAAAGAAAACAAAACGGCTTACAATAATAAAAAAAAACAACTTCGTTAGTGGCTTATTATTTGGATCGTATAATGCTGTTTTTGATTTTTCGTTTCACTACCATAAATAAATTTAAAAAGCACAAAAAATAGCACTTCGTTTGGAAATTACCCACTTACTTATCAACTGCTTTTCCCCTGCCGAATGATTTGTGCAACTATGTGCTTCGATTTTGAAGTTCTCAAGCTAAATTCTATACATATGTTAATTGTAAAAGACCGATGTTAGTACATTATAGATAACTAGAGACGAATAAAGGCGCGCTAGTGTTTCGACGGCGAAAAAAGACGCATAAAAAAAATTGTACGAAAAAAGGCGCTTAATAAAAACTTCGGCGAAGAAAGACGCGTAACCTAGTTGACGGCGAAGAAAGACGCGTAATCATAGATTTATACTTGGCCAAGGACTGTCACTTCAGCATTATTCGCCAAAAACTCTTCACGGAACGTACATATTATTACAACCGCAAACATACCGCGTAAATAAGTTTACGCGTCCTTCTTCGCCGTCAAATATTTTGACGCGTCTTTCTTCGCCGTCAACTATGTTAAGAGTCTTTCTTCGCTGAAGGTTTTTTTATGCGTCTTTTTTCGCGGTCAACTTTTGAGCTCGCGCCTTTATTCGTGTCTAGTGACGAGATATTAAAGAAATATTAATATGGAAAGCCTTTATTCCACCCAGTAAAAAGTCAGCTAAAAATATTTCTCTGCACACATGATTTGGTAACTTTAACAAAACATGGTAACTGTAACCAAATTATTTGTTCAGAGAAATATATTTAGCTGACTTTTTTCTGGGTGTAGATCAACAGAAGCCAAATCAACAGTTTTTAGAAATTTTGTCTGTGTGTCTGTTGGAATGTTTGCACGCGCATCAGTCAAAAACTAATGCATGAAATTGAATGCACTTCTCACCGCTGCATTGCTAGAGGTCCAATTTAAAATATTGATAACAAAATGAGAGGCCATTTTTGTAAATTTCAGTTAAAGCAGATGGATAAGCAGGGAACGGATTTTTACGGACCTAAAAATCTATAAAATAGGCAAAATAAAATAACGAAATAGGCTGGAAAAGGCAAAATAAAATAGCGAAAAAGGCAGGAAAAGGCACTAGGTACTGCAAAAAAGGAAAAAAAGGCAAAACAAAAAAACGAAAAAGGCAGGAAAAGGCACTAGGTATTGCAAAAAAAGCAAAATAAGGTACTAAAAAAAGACAGAAAATACGAAGAACAACAAAAAATACATTTATTTTAGAAATTATATAATACAAGTAAAAAGAGAAAAACTATGAACAAGTTTCATTATATGAAAAATTTGTACTTTGAATCTTTGACTATTTTATCCTTTCGAGTTTCTAACTCATAAAACTTTAATCTGTATAGTTGTAGTAACATTGAACCACAAGATACATTTTGAAGTTTTGTGGCAGTATTTTCATTCGATTCTTGCGAAAAGAAGCCTTGAATGTACTAAATGTGCGCTCGACGTAAGTTGATACAAATGGAGCCCAATTTAAATATGGAACGTTTGAAAAGTTCATATTATCAGGAATAAGGGCGTTTTCCTCGCCCTTTACAATTTTATCCACATCCCTTATTGTCTCCAAGCCTACGTTAGCTGAGAAAACGGCTTTGAAATTTTTCAACACCAATTTGGCATGAGGTTCCTGCGCTTCTATAAGCTGCATGGGCATGTGTATATTTTTTAATTTAAAAAAAAATTGTAAATGCTATAAATCACTATTTTAAAGGTAAAAAGGCAAAAAAAGGCAAATATCTTAAAAAAGGCAAAAAAAGGCATCAAATGTGTATACATGGAATCAGGTAATCGAATATACTCTATCTCTTTAGCAGAAAAAAAGGCAATTTCCATAAAATCCGTTCCCTGTTGATAAGATAAAGTAAATTTTGAAGTATGGCTGTCAAAAGATAAAGGTAAAAGAAAGCCTACTGCCGTACCTACACAAAAGCGTTGGGCTGAGCGTTGTCTGACGCCTAGATTTAACGCCGAAGTGTAAAACCTAAATAAAAGCGGCAAAGCTACGTGAATAGAAGAAATAACACCAACAATAAGCATAGGTTTGTTTGTGTGAACTACAAAAATGACAGTTTCGCTGTTCTCTGCAGCCAACTTCACCTCCTAACGCGCTGTCAAAATCGGATTTCCTAACCGCTAAGCATTGACGCCGCGTTATTTCGGTATGATTTAAACAAATTATATAGGCATGATAACTTTTTGACAGCCAACCAATGCGCACGCTTTTGTCTGTTTTTGAAACCTGTTTGAAAATTTTAATTCAATTTAATTATTAAATACTAGCAAATACCCGACGTGCTTCTCTGCGCCTTAAAAGTATTTTTGTTTTGTTACTCCCTCTCACAACATTTAAAAATATTAGTTGATATTAGTTAATACTGCAGTACATATTTTTGCACAGCAAGGAAATTATCAGAGTTATCTTATATATAAAAATAAGTGCACGTTTTTGGTGTGACCTCATAACTTGAGAACGGCTTCACCGAATTCAACCAAATTCATAAAGCTAATTTGGGCCATCATGCAGATATTTTACGTGGAGTTTGCCCAAATTTGGAAAAGGGGGCGTGGCATATGTATCTTATGTATAAAAATAAGTACACGTTTTTGGTGTGAGCTGATAACTTGATAACGGCTTCAGCGAATTCAACCAAATTTATACGGCATATTCAGGCTATCATCCAGATGGTTTATGTGAAGTTTGCCCGAATTCGTAAAAGGGGGTGTGGCACCTTCCATGCTAACTAAAATTTTTATGTTGTATATGGGTCGTTCTTAAAAAACATGACCATTCTGAATTTTGTAATTTTTAAAAATTAAGTTGGCCAAATATGTTTATAATTGGCCTCATGTGGTTACGGATGGTATCAACAATAGGAATCCATAACCAGCAGTATTTTTTTTAATTTTTGGAGTTAATAAGTCACAGAGTGGACCGGTAACAGAGGGGACAAATTAACTCAAAAATACCATATTTTAGCTTTTTATTCGAATTTTGGAGAATTTATTTGTCCACTTAATTAATGTACATAAAATATTTATAAAAAAATAAAATAAAAAATCACTTTACTCACCGTTTTTCAACAGTAACAGAGTTGACACTGAATAAGGGTACGTACCCGGCATACAATTGGGTTCCTTACTCAACAACGCACTAAACAAGACTGAACAGTTCAAAACACATTTTGTTGATTTTAGCTAAGTTATGATGGAGAAGCATAAGAGAAATATACGCGTCATAACGTTTAACAAACATTTTTCAATAAAACGAGTGGACGTAACAGAGGGGACCAAAACCTGGGGACACAAATTTTCTTCATAAAAATTATACAAAAAAATTATTTTTCATCATTCTTTTCTATATATGGTATTAATATACACAAACTGAATAACAAAAATTGTAAATATTATTTTTTTTCAATTTTATTTCAACTGAAAATAACTATTAAATTTTTATAAATTGGCTCGGGACACAGG
>NW_023464605.1:0-10458 GCF_013731165.1 Rhagoletis pomonella
TTTAAGAAAAGCGAAGAAGAGTTGGAGTTTTTGGAATTAAAAAAAGACAAGGCACTGGAGATGCAACATAAAGCTTTGCCATTGCTTGAATTCCGGCAACAAGTACCAGATTTAAAATATAACTGTGAGTCTTTGTACTCTACAATGAAATTCGTAAAGTCAAAATACCGTTCACAATTGACTAACCAACATTTAACAGATCTGTTATGAATGGATTTAACTGACGTAAAACCAGATTTTGAAAATCTTATGTACATTATAATAATAATAAAATTAATGTTTTTCGTTTCTAGTAATCATATTATTTAAAAATAAAATGTTTTATTTTTTTTTGTTTTATTGTGGATCTGGTGTGCAGTTGCATAGCCGATTCAATTTCGGTATAATAATCAGTGTTGCCGTTTTACACCTTTGGTGGCTAGATTTGGCTACCACATACTTTTTTGGCCACACAAATTTAAAATTGCCCCTAGCCCTTTTTTTAGCCCTTTGGAGAATTTATTCTTCCTTGGCATGAAAAAGTTGTACATACATACATATATGCTTAATTTGATCTCACTTTTTTTCATTTATGTAAGAGATGATTTTTAAACCAAGAAACACTGATATATATACATATATGTATTGTATGTTCCTTACGTTTTTATACATATATACTGTAAAAGTGTTAGGGCGGTTAACTTATATATTAACGATTTAACTATAGTTTAAAATATATAAGTCTACGGCCTTTAATATGCTTAATTTGTTAAATGGCCCATGAAGTCGATTCAACGTGTATGTTCTTGCGGTGTGATTGTACCAGCTGCTAGTGTGACTTCAAAAATTTCATATTCGAAAATTTTATGATTGTACAAGCATGCTGGTGTCGTGAATAGTGAAATTAGCAAATTTTTCTAAGTAAAAAGTATTGTGACGGAGATTTCTTGCACTACATGAGGCAAAGCCGTATTTGTGGAAGATTAAAGTTCACGATATTGCAGTTGTGAATAAAAAAAAACAATGTTTAACAAAATGGTAGAAAAATTATGAAATTTCGGCTCTAATCATTTCGATCTTTTCTGGACCTTATTTGTAAAGAAATGGATATTGTACCAGCATGCTGGTAAGTTATAAGCTTCGAGCCTGATGGTACAATCATTTGATGGAGCCAGCAAGCTGATGTCCTCCGCATATTTCCCCTTTCACACAAAAAGGTTTTTGGTTGGATAAAATATTAGCTTTCTTCCAGAGTACATTCCCAGCCAGCAAAATCATTGTAAACGAGCTCGTAACTGGATATTTTCTCGAACAAAAACCGGCTAAAAAGTCGTTTATGATAGCCGTCTACGATTCGTTTTCGAGTACTTTTTCGCTTGAAATTGTCGATCGCCTACGAACAGTTGTAAATGGATCGAAAAAGCATTCGTATGCGAATATTATATATTATAAAATATTGTGGTTCAAGAAAAATTTCCAACAGAATTAAAATTTTTTCTTGTGCTACCAAATTACTACAAGCCTCGTTCTTTTATTTTTTTTTATCGTTACGAGCCTTTTTCTAACTTTTCGCCGATCGAGATCCATCGTAAAACATAATATTCGTAAAATGTACGTTTTCTTGCTGGCTAGGTTGTTTTTCTATACGATTACTTACTGAAAATGTTTGCGTGTATACTTATATATATAGTAAATGTAATTCAAAAATTTTAGCTACCATTTTTAGCCACAACGACTTTTTTTAGCTCTTTTTTAGCCCTTTTTTAAAAGGAATTTGGCTACCACTAAAATTGATTCGCGGCAACACTGATAATAATGTGCATATTTGAAGTGGATAAGGATTCGCGTTGATTTTTAATACTTCTTTCATTGTGCGCATTTTTCTGAATACAAAGTATGAGCGAAATTTGTTCATATAGAATAAAGTTTATTTTCTATTTCGATGATCCTTTATAATCAGGTAACATTGAATACGAATTTTTAACCGTTTTATAAACGATGAGTTATGTATTTGCAAATTAGTATTATTTTTTGCAAATAGCTTACGTATAAACATAGTAGGTATATGGCCATTCATTTTCATTTCATAGTAAATATGTATTTAATTCTAATACACCCGTATGCTGTAATCCGAAAGTTCGTAGTTACGAATTCGTAGCTCCGTTCCGAAAATTCGAAAATTGGTATGCTATAACGCTATACTTAATACACCATTAGCATTGTTTCTGAGGATTTCTCTTTATTTTATCTTAAGACTCGATTTTTAGGACATTGGATGCTGTACCCGAGTGGCCAGATTGGAAAACGAAAAGCTCCCTTTAAACTCTTATAACTCGTAAACTCAGCTTTCACAAAAAAATGTATATAACAAAAATGGTTATACTGGTCGATACCTTTCGAAAGTGCAGCATTTAACCCTTTAATGCAGAGTCTGTCATATGTGAAACGCTTTTTAACCCTTTCAAGGCAAAGGAAAAAGGTTCTCAATATGCTTTTGAACGTGCTTTTTCTCATGTTGACGTAGATATTAATCGTAGAAAATTTTTCCATAACAATAAAAAAGACAAATAAAAAAAAATAAAAAAATAAAAAATGAAAAAATAAATAAAAATTAAAATAAATAAAAAGTACGTTGAAAACATATTGAGAACCGTTTTACCTCTGCCTTGAAAGGGTTAAAAAGCGTCTCATATATGACAGACTCTGCATTAAAGGGTTAAATGCTGCACTTTCGTAAAGATATCGACCAGTATAACCACTTTTGTTATATTCAATTTTTTGTGAAAGCTGATAGTTTACGAGTTATTAGAGTTTAAAGGAGCTTTTCTTTTTCCAATCTGTACACTCGGGTACAGCTTTCAATGTCCCAAAAATCGAGTCTTAAGATAAAATAAAGAGAAATCTTTCAGAAACAGTGCTAATGGTGTATTAAATATAGTGTTTTTAAATAGAATGGGAGCCAAAGTCCAAAATTTCAAAAACAGTGACATTTTGAACTGTATTTTGAGGGTTAAGTTATTGTTGTTGTAACTTCTCTATAGTTTTCCTTATATGATCATTTATCTTCACGATAAAAAAATTTTCATTCCATTATCTCTTTTCTAACCGAAGATCTACGATTTTGAAAAAAAAACTCGTGTTTTGCCTATAGAGCGGCGTTGCCAACTAACATAGGGAAATTCGAAGTTCTTAATCAACTGCTTTGACAGAAACAAATCAAAATAAATATAATCGCAAGTAAATAGTGATATTACAAAAAAATTAGTTTAATCATTATTTGAAAAGACTTTCCTTAATTAAGTAGAATACAAAGGATTCAGTGGCCGGCGCACTTTTGTCCCAGGAGGATGAACAGCTAACAATTGCATAACATTTAGCTTAAATGATAAAATGTAAGCTCCCTCCTTTTAGGGGCCTCCATTTCATTATACATTGTGCCGCTTTAATTCGTGGAACACTTTCCCAAAATTCCACCACATCCTCTTTAGCTCCTTTTACAAAGCCTCGACCAATGTCCGGCCTTTCGCTCATGCATTCCACCAGTTTTTCGTATTGCGAGCGATTTGTTGTGATCTTCGTTTCTGTTAATTTTGTAAACACTTAATAATATTTTTTTTTCTATTCACACTTCAACTTACATAAATATTTTTGCGTTTACACACTTTATTTTATTGATATTTTAAAACAATTTGTTTCGTTCCGAAACAAGTTGCTATTCGTACAAAATTTCCGACAAATACATAAAAATGACAGCTACGTCGGATTCAGGCATAGCAACATTACGAATTTTGAAGATGGCCTACGAATTTCGAAATTACGATACGACAACGCGGATTTCAGCATACCAATTTTACGCTTCGTAGCAAAATCGAATATACGACGGATTACAGCATAGGGGTAATAATCTTAAAATCGGAGTGTTTTTGCAAGAGAGGGCGTGACATAGTGCTCGGCCTAAAAAAGGGGTGAAACACTCCCATCGGAGTGAAAACGGCAACGCTGAATTTGATTCAATTTACGACCGGCGCGCTCATAAGGCCGCGAACAGATCTTAATGCGCACAGGCTTTTATACCCATACTGATTAATTGATGTGTATGTATGTAAATTTGTATGTACGCGAATGCCGAATTAAATAAAACCTAACAAAAGATTAGCAAACCCGTAAATTGTGTTTGCATAGAAGTAAAGGCTCAATTAGAGAAACTATCAAAATAAATATCTACATATGTAGATTTAATTCAACGGTTAGATCAAATAAGAAAATTTTTATAAGTAAAGCCTACGCAATGACTGATGAAAATTTACACACAATATCGTCGGAGCATAACATCGACTATCACATTATGTCACTTTTCAAGCGCATGGAAGCGATGCGCAAGGATTCACAGGGCAATGCCATCAACAACCGGCTCTCGAGTACGCTACAACAAAAACGCAGTATGCAAGGAGAGATACGAACTTTGGAATTTTGGAGGTGCATCTTTTATATATGTAACTTTAATATAAACATAAGTCCATATGGTATTATGCGCATATGTAAACATTATGGATGTTAATTTTTCAGCTTTGTCCGATCCCGGGATTTTCGGGAAGTCGTTATCACAATCTCGGGATCCCGGGATTAGTCCCGGGATTTAGATATTCATTACTTTTCAACAACTTAAATCGAAAAAATTGCTTCTATATTGTTTGAGAAGCTCCCCTACCATAAAATAAATAATTAATAAAGGGGTTTGAAACCTACTTTTTACTTAAGGTGGCGTTTTTATTTTTTCTCTCTGACGTCAGGCTTTACTTTAAAGGACTTTGTAATTTCAAAGATGTGATTAGTTCACAAAATTATTTAAAAAATTCAATGGAATCTAGAATAAAAATATGGATACCAAATGCAAGAGCAAATTTCTTTAGAATTAAAAAAAAATTAAAATTTTTTGGATTCTCAAGGATGAATAGGTAATTCTTTAAGCTGATAAAGTAAGAAGGACCAAATTCGAGGATGTTATCGAGTTTATATAAGTCCTTAACATATAATTTTTTTCAAAAACATATATTGCGAAATTTCAAGGATAAAATTTTAAAAGGACAATTTAATTACTTACCAGTCCTTCTGCACCAAAAATTGAATCTGTTTAAAGTATTCATGATTTCCTCTTTAATTTGATACCCATACGTCTTCTTTGAGCACATTTCTCTAAATTTTTTAAATCATTTTTGAATTACTGACGTCAGAGTGAAAAACTTAAAACGCAATTTTACTATACATATTTGGCCCATGGTTTCGAGAATAGATTGATATATGTGTTTAAAATTTACTCTTTTGCCAAGAATCACGGGATTATTGGACCTTAAAAAGGCCAGGATCCCGGGATTAACATTTCTAGTACATATGCATACGTGCAGTAGGACCCCAACTAATTTTTAGCAAGTACTATGTAATCTTGCCAAATTAAATGAAATATTTTTTTACGTACTACACATATTGTCCGAAATGCACCCAGCTACACCCCTAGACAATTTCAAAGCCATTTCTTAAAAAATACAAAATCAATTGGCGTCCTTAGAGCGGTTTTGGAAGCATTTCGTACGTAAATTTAAAAAGTAGTTCGCTTGTAAACACGAATCTAAAATTTAAAATTTGTCAAATAAGGCCTTTTGCCTCGATGATAACGGTATGTAAATACGTACCCTGTCAAAAATCAACTATTTTAAGAACAATTTAATAAGTACGTTTTTATCAACTAAGCTCCAGTATGTAATTGGAATTCTTCCTTTTTTCTTTTCCAAGTAGCAAGTCAATTGTCCGACTTTCCATATGAAGTTAACCTCTTTTCAAATGCATTTGGCTTAAAAAAAATTCAAAGGCAGTGTCCGAAAGGCTGCATTTATTTATTTCAAAGTAATTTATTTCTAACTGCTTTTTCAACTGCTTAATATTGTAGTAATTTATCTTACTTGGAAATAAGTTCTACATTTTTTTATTGCTATCGATAGCAAGTGTTAACAAAACCCACACATACAAGGGTGCGATAAAAGACCGCAATTTTTTGAATATTAAATAATTCAATTTAGAGTTTTTAATATATGTATAACTATATGCACATGGGTGAACCAAAATAACCCGAATGTACATATGCAAATTCTAATCTAAGCGGACCAGAATGAAAAGCGCAATTTCTTAGTTTAGTACCTTATTCAAACAACAGAGAGAAAAAGCGGTCTAAAAACTATGTACGTAGAACAAAATAAGTACGATACTATACAAAATAAGTACGATACGATATTTCAAATCATGCAGACAGCCGATGGTATATCGAACATTGACTTCAGATTAAAATATGTTTTACTGCTTTTAAAATAAACGAACACGTATTTTTTTAAATTTCCATAGCATTACTTTTGCATTTTTTACAAAAAATAATAGATTTTGTCAAAAAATAATAGTTTTTGGGAAATTTTGTTTTTAAACCTTGTAGTTTCCGTAATTTTTGAGCTAATTAGATGCTCCTAGGGTTATTTGTCCCCATTTTTTGTATGTTTTATGTTTTGATCAATAAAATTATGCTGTGGTGTAGTGGTAAGCAGTGCGAGCTTCCACTCCGCAGGGCCCTGGTTCAAGCCCTGGTCAAAGCAACATCGCAAAAAAATGGCGACAAAAAGTTTTTTAACCGACTTCTAAAAAAGGAGGACATTATCAGTTTGTCGGAATATTTTTTTTTTTAATTTTTTATGTATTTGTTTTTGTTATTTTTATGGCCTTATAACAATTATATTCAACAATTTTTATGAGCCCGAGGCCGTATTAAGTGCAAATTTATTGTGGAAAAGCAACAATAATTTGAAAAAATGGTAGAAGTGATAGCTATTTCGGAAGTCACCACATTTTCTCATCAGACTTCTTTCAGACTGATGAGGAAATGTGGTGATTTCCGAAATAGCTATCACTTCTACAATATTTTCAAATTATTGTTGCTTTTCCACAATAAATTTGCATTTAATACGGCCTCGAGCTCATAAAAATTGTTGAATTTTTTATGTATGTTACAGCATAACTTTGGACCACGTTAACCGATTTCGATAATTCTTTTTGCATCGGAAAGGTTAGTGTCTCAGAGGTGGTTCCATACAAATCTGGTTTAAATCCGATCATTGTATATATATATATATTTTTGTATGAGAATTGAAATCGGTTTTGTTTTTTGCTTAAAAATTACTTGTTCTTAACAGCGGTCGCCCCTTGGCAGGCAATGGCAAACCTACAAGTATATTTCTGCCTTGAAAAAACAGCTTCTCATAAAAATACAATCGCCGTTCGGAGTCGGCGTAAAACTGTAGGTCCCTCCCCCGTTTGTGACAACATCAAGGCGCACGCCACAAATCGGAGGAAAAGCTCGGCCAAACACTAACATATGTGTAAGCGCCAATCTATTATTATTATTATTATTATTATTATTTTTATTACTATTATTATTATTAATAAAAACAAAGAAAAAATTCCCAAAAAGGCCACCTTTTATTGTCCTCAAATTTACTGAGATTATAGGTGTCCATAGGGACCAAATTTTGTTTGTTTTTTCGACAAATTATTTAAATTTTTTCTTTAGAACCTTTTAAGTGCCAAAATTTTTAAAATTTCTTGTTGTTCCTTGAATGAGTTTTTTTAAATTTTTGAAATTTTTTTAAATATACCTTTAAAATTAAATAATTTTGATAAATGACAATAATACTTAACTTTTTCGAAGAAACGAACAAAAATTTATTCTCAAAAGAAGACACGTTTTATCTCCAAATTTTTAGGTTTTGTACTTATTTCTACAATATTCTATAAAATTTTCGGTTGGTGTTTTGATAAAAAGCAAACAAACATTTCCTCAAAAATTGCAGCTTTTTTGCGAATTTTTTGGTTTAAGTGTGTAATTTGTACATACAGGAAGTCATATGATTGAAACTTCAGTGCTAGAACTTTTTTCAACTCCTACAAAGTTCCGATGGCTAACCGCAAAATGGGCCATTAGTGAGTCAACACCTTCTTCAACCAGAGGCTTCAATTTTCAATTGGAATCTTTTCGTTTCGTATAAAAAAAAAAATTTTTCAATTTTATTTTTAAACGTTGCTATACTGGAAGCTTAAAATTAAATTCGAACTCAAATTATTTTGAAATTTATGAAAAATTAATGAATCGCTTGACTATTTATTTGATACAGAATCTTTTGATCAATTAGGTCAAGGCGTACATTCAACTTCATAAACCGCGAAAATTATACGAAAAAATAAGTAACCATGGAGAAAAACGTCTCTTATTTTGAGTATACATTTTTGTTTGTTTCTTCAAACAAGTTAAGTATTATTGCCATTTATCAAAATTATTTAATTTTAAAGGTATATTTAAAGAAATGTCAAAAATTTGAAAAACTCATTGAAGGAACAACCAGACATCTTAAAAATTTTAGCATTTTAGAGGTTCTAAAGAAAAAATTAAAATAATTTGTTTTCTCCTAAGAAAATCCTGTACATTTGAAGAAAATAAAAGGTGGCCTTTTTTAGATTTTTTTTTGTTTATTTTTCATAACATCTTTTTATTATTATCGTTTATCAAAATTTTTTTGATGGTTTAGTCAGATCATCATGATTTGTTTCTTTCTAAAAATTAAGTAAAAGACGTTATTTCATAAAATATATGAATCGATCTTGGGAGATCGATTTATTTTTTGCCGATTTCTTCCAGCATCGATTATTTTTATTTCGATTGGAATCGATTCAAAAATCGATCTTTTGTTTCGATCCGTCATCTCTATTATTGAAATTTGCGCGTGTTTTCATAAATTTATTATTATTAGCACACTCAGTGTTGTTGTTTTTATTATCATTTTCGGGCGCCAATTTGATATGCATACGAGAACAGTCACCACTTTTTGAAAATGTTGCCTTTCCAATGAAACAGAGGAGGCGAGTATTGGTAGAAATTTAAGTGCCTCTTTATAAACATAGGGATATTCCCCCTTTAAGGGCCGGTTGTTCAATGTCTGATTAACACAAATCGGAGGTAGAAGGTCCGAATACAAAACCTGATCATATGTTGTATACATGACGTCGAAATCGTCGATAATGATGTTCTGTGATAAACAGACATTGAACAACCGGCCCTAAAGCAAGCAAGTGCAAAATTTTTGCACATGTTTATGGAGTTCTACCAGCGCTGCCCATCACTGCTTTAAAGTAGTAGTCGAACTTATTCCCCCGGGATGAAATCCCGCGGACAAAATCTCCTGCAATATTTCTGCCTCTCTTTTCTGGCAACAAAGAAAGGAGAATTCTACTTAGTGAGGGTTATAACCCTAAGCGCGGCCGAGACCGCTTTCGCAGAAAGAAATTCTACGCAAAATTACTTTCGCCGCTATTATCCGGCAACACAAAAAGGAGAATTCGACTTCGTTAGGGTTGTAATACGAAGGCGCGGCCGAAGGCCACTTATGCAGATATACATAAGTTCTGCACAAAAATACTATTCTTTTCCGGCAACAAAGAAAATAGAAATCTACTTAGTAAGGGTTATAATCCTTACAAATACTTCCGTCCCTCTTTTCCAGCAACAAAGAAAGGAGAATTTTACTTAGTAAGGGTTATAATACCTAAGCGTGGCCGAAGGCCGCCTACGCAGAAAAAAGGCCTGCGCAAATATACCTCTGCCCTCTTTTCCGGCAACTGCTTATTAGGGTTATAATACTTTAGCACGGCCGAACGCCGCTTTCGCAGATACAAGATTTGCGGAAAGATCCTACCGCCCCTCTTTTCCGGCAACAAAGAAAGGAGAATTCTACTTAGCTAGGGTTATAATACTTAAGCGCGGCCGAAGGCGGCTCACAATGATAAAAGTTCTGCGCAAAAATACTACTCTTTTCCGGCAACAAAGAAAGGATAATTCTACTAAGGGTAATAATCCCTAAAAATACTTCGGCCTCTCTTTTCCGGCAACACGGAAAGGAAAATTCTACTAGTAAGGGTTATAATCCCTAAGCGCGGCCGAAGTCCGCCTACGCAGAAAGAAGTTCAGCGCAAAAATACTTCCGCCCCTCTTTTCCGGCAACTAAGAAAGGAGAATTTTAATTAGCAGGGGTTATAATTCCCAAGCGCGGCCGAACGCCGAAAACGCAGAAAGAAGTTCTGCGCAGAAATACCTCTGCCCCTCTTTTCCGGCAACACGGAAAGGAGAATTCTACTTAGTTAGGGTTATAATACTTACGCGCCGACGAAGGCCGCTTACGCAGATATAAATAAAATATTTCCGCCCCTCTTTTTCGAAGAAAGGAGGATTATACTTAGTAAGGGTTATAATCCCTAAGCGAAGCCGAAGGCCCCTCACACCGAAAGAAGTTCTGCGCAAAAATACTTCCGCCGCTCTTTTCCGGCAACAAAGAGGGGAAAATTTTACTTAGTATGGGTTATAATCCCAAAGCGCGGCCAAAGGCCGCCTACGGTACA
>NW_023464606.1:0-10458 GCF_013731165.1 Rhagoletis pomonella
TGTATCTTCCATACATCTGATTGTTCAGATATGGGATTTTACTGTAAAACTCCTTTATTTGAACAGCTAAAACCGATAAATTTCGTAAGATATTTTATAAATAATAATACGAAGTCTACTGAGAAAATCGTCAAAATCTATGCTGTATAAGCTTTATCTCCTATACCACTGATTGTTCAGATACCAGTTTTTGCGATATATCTTCTTTATGTAGGAAACTAAACCCAATAAATTGTGTTACCGGTTTACATACCGATCACATAGCAGTGAAAATCACTTAGATTGGTGCCATATAAAGTATATCTTCTATACCTCTGATTGTTTAGATGCGATTTTTTATATAAGTATGTAACTCCTCTATCGATGTATGCAGATGTATTCAAAAGCAGTAATCTGTCAAAGTAAAATTTGCAGGTGTTCATGAAAGGTATGAAGCCTTCGGCATAGCCGAAGACAGCGCTGCTCTTACTTGTTAAATTTCATTTTCTTAAAATTTTCATTCTACATCATTCTATCTCATTTAATGTCATTCTTTGCCATTCTTTTGTGTTTTATTGCATTTTATTCGTTTTAATTCCAATTAGCTTCCATTTGTGTAGTTCCTCTTCATTTCATTTGACTACTTTTCATTTCGTTCCGACAAGTTTTGTTTGTTACATTTCATTTTCTTCCACTTCACTTCGTTTAATTAAATATTATTTCCCTCGTTCCATTCCATATCGTTCCAAGCTTAATCATTTCACCCCATTTAATTTTTAAATAAGATGTTTCATTTAAATATTCATTTAAAGCTTCTCAGCTCCCACACATTTTCTCACCTTTTCATCCCTTTTTAAAATTTGCACTTAATCCCATGCTTATCTTAGCATTTCCATCATTTTTACGACAACGCAACACAACTATAAAAACGCTAATTTAATTAAAAGAAAATGCAATCAAAATCCGCAACCACTTTTCAAAGCCACCAAAGCCCATCGGGAGGAGTAAAAGAACTTTGCATTTACCAGCAGCACAGCCAACAACAGCAACAATGACAAAAGCCAACACGAAATGATACAAAGCAGTGAAAGTAGTAGTTAGTGACATTTTTTACGATCACCGCTGATGGCACGTAGTAACTCCGGCACGTAAGGAAGAAAAGGTTCTGCAAGGAAGTGCAAAGAAAAAATGGTAAACAGTAAAAGATAGTAAAAAGTGACAAAACAAAAATTGCTGCGTTGCAATGTGTTGCATTGCTGCACATTTATCATAATTTCACACGCTGATGGAATGTTGCCAACCATTACCGTTACACTGTTAGCTTGAGGTGGCAAAACGTCGCAAAGCAGCGAAGCGCACGCTGACAAGGCGGGTGAGCTGTTGTCTATCAGCGTACACTAAACAGTGCGTCGCCTGAGTGTCACAACATGTTGCCTGTACATTTTTTATGCTGCGCTTTTTTTCAGTTCTTCTCTATGCCAGAAAGTCCTTACGCTGCCTGCATTGTTTCCGTGAGTTATCCCTTTTTTATGAGCGGGGTGTTGCCCGTACAACTTTCTTTCGGTTGTAATAGCGCAGCATTTGGTAGGTATTTGTTTGGTTGTTTGCGCTGCGTGAAATTTAAGTGCACGCGAGAAATGTAAGCAATGCGAAAAATTGCATTTTTCTCCATTACATTTACCCCTCACTTTTATAGCTATTTTTCTGAAGCAACAATAAACAATGATAAGCCATTAAAACTATTCATAAACACACCTACTTTTCATTTGTCTTTCGCAGCAGTAAAGGGGCTTCTATGTATCTTTTGCATATTTTGTCGCGCTGAGATATTGTCAACATTGCTTATTTAGCTTTATCCTGCTGGAAGGTGCTTGAACTGTTGCTGCTGATGTTGGGAGTGTCAATGTTGGATTTTTTTTTTAATGCGAGCGCTCTGGTTCCTATCTTTGTAAGTATGCTTCTGAGGTGACACATAAAATTCGACTATTCCGTTATTAAGGCCCTGCCAGATAGAATGTCTCTTGCGCGTCGCAGTGATACCTTTGACTCACATTTCCTTTTTAGTTTTTTGTTATTTATTTTTTTTGCAGTTGTTTTTTTAATCATGTCATAGTTTTATTGGCGCACATAAAAATTACTGAAAAGGAAATGTTGGCAGGTTCCTTACTATTATTAGTTACTACTGCCGTTGTTAGGCATCCTTATTAGTGTGCTCATATCCTTTTTTATTAGTTTCTTAACTGCAACGCAACAATATGCACACGATTTCCGTTAGTTGGTATACAATTTTTATTTTTATTTTTTCTTATAGGAAGTGTCCACAGCGTATAATTTTATTGGTGAAGCAACCTCGGAATTGAATGTGGAAACTCCTCCTTCAAAATTTTTCTTTAAACATTCTGAGTATGCAGTTTTGTAGCCCATTCAATTTTATTTTAATCAAGTGCAAAATTTTAAGTAACTAGTACTTACTATTGATTTTTGGAAATTTTTTTGTTGAAGGTGTTGCGGATTTTCTCCATACAAAAAAATGTTCGAACATACTTTGCTTGGAAGAAAATGCGTGAACAAAAAATTGTCAAAGATCAACACTGACCTAACTACTTCAAACTTGCATTTTATTATACTAAAATTCCAAAAACTGTGCACTCAAAATAATTCTAAAAAATCTGATTAAACAGTTTCAAATTTTGATGAACATTTGTTAAAATTGCAGAAAAAGTAAAAAGAATTGTCTGAAAATCGGCCAAAAAGGACCGCTTCCAATGCCGATTAATCGGACTCTATGGCGAATTACGTAATTCGGAAAGTAATTGGCAAGGCGAATGACGAATGGGAGAGCAAATTACGAATAAGAGAGCGAATTACGAATCGTGGAAATGCCGTATTATGTATCAGAGAGCGAACTACGCAATTGCGGGCCGTAAGAAAGCTATATTAAATATTATTGACTAACGCTAAAAGGCGTTTACACTATTCACCTTTCACAGGCGGTTAGTTGAATCAAAAGTTTACATCATTTAACTGAACGTTTAATAGCCTATGCCGAATTTCCACTAGGCATTGAAATGACAAAAAATGTATGCCATTTAAAAATATGCCATGTGGAAATAAACGTAATGACTATTTTTTTATTGTAATGACACGATAATTTTTTAATGCCCGACTTCAAGGCACATAAATACAGGTAGAAGCCAAAATGACGTTGCTCTCATGAGAACCAAACCTTTAAACTTCAACTTGTTTTTCTTTTATCTCCTATATTTCGTTACGCTTTGAATGTCATATCGTTGTTTTTTTTTTGAATGTTCGTTAATAACAAATTTTAATTAACATTTGAATTTTTGTAGTGTTGTGCAGTTTATACTTAATGTATGTGTGCAACACCGAAGCGTTGTTTTTTATGTGGTGTTAAATATGAAGCAGATACCATTTAACGTGCCTCAATGTCCTTCGCGTAAAGAGCGTTGCGAAAGCAGCTGTGGCCCAGAGCTGCAGCGAAATGCCTTGCTGTGCGTTAAACATTTTAAAACAGCAGATTTCATAAATGCACCGGGAGGTACAGGAAAGGCACGTTTGATGCCAAGTGCTGTTCCTATGACCCTTATGCCGGAAAGTCCCTCCAACAACACTGCAACTCATAAATTAAAAACATAAAACAACATACAAATTAACAAATTTTAACTAAAGAAAAATAAATATATAGAAACTAAACTTCAAATTTACTCAAAAACGTCAACCAGCGAAATGTAATTTTTTCTTTTTCCTTACACACGCTCATTTTTATTTTTACTCTCCCGAAAACTTTGACTTTTGTAGGTTTGATGTCAATTTGGCTTCTACCTGTTTTTATTGTACCATGGCCCGACTTTGTCATTTGTCATTTTTGCCATTTAATGCCTAGTGGAAATCCAGCATTATTCATAAAAATAAAGTTGCTTTACAAAAGGTTTATAAATTGAAAAATGCATGAACACGTCAATTTATAAAGCTTCTTAAACCCACTTTATTTTTTATGAATAAGGCCATAAAAATGTATAAAAGTAGAAAAGGAGGACGAGGAGGACATTTTTGCTCAAAAGGAGGACAGAGAAGGACAATATTTTTGAGAAGGACAAATCACATTCGAGGAGGACAATCCTCCTCAAAGGAGGACGGTTGGTCAGCTTACTTCTGTCTTTCAACTATCTTACAGAAGACCTTCAACTATCTTAGAGCCAATTTACACTATTACTTTTCAGCCTGGGTGGACGTTTCGTTTTTATCGAATTAACATTTTCGTATTTTTACTTTGAGTTCGCGATTCGATCCGCTCTAAAAATGAGAACGAAAGAATTAACCGAAGAAAATTTGACGCTTAAATGTCAAAAAAAAATGCAGGAACGCCACAAAGAAAAAGCCATCGTGTAAATGGACGAAGATTTTCGACGAATTAAAAAAAAAAACGCAGGTTGAAAAGTCGTCGTGTAAATACCCTCTTAGTCAGAATAAGCGACTTTTCAATACCAATACATACTTAAAAATATATACTCGAGTACCTCTGCGATACGCGCGTACAAGCGCTTGGTGGGTATCGAGTATAATGTGCAGGTATTTACTTGTTTGCAAAACTTGGGAAAATGTAACTGAAAATATGTACATACAGAAACAACTTTCTCCACTGTATATACATAGGTCATTGAACTAAAATATTTCATCTGAGTAAGTACTTTTGGGTACAAGTGTAATCGATTATTTTCTAGTGATAGGTACTTTCTCTACAACATAATTTTAATTGAAAAAGCGAGCTCGCTACCGAATGCCTTAATCTGAAAAAGAAATTTCGAATCGGGTTTTATTCGGCCACGGATGCTGTGATTCGGGCCCAGAATTGCCCTGTTATTGTGAGGGAAAGCAAGAACCCACTTCACTAACAACATGAAAATAGTTTTCCCACTTTGGTAGGCAGAGCCCACAAAGCGACCACAATGCTGCAAAGCGCAAAGGTAATTTTTCCCTAACTCGTACATATGTACATATGTATGTAAATACGTGCTTAATGTCGATGTCCACTTATAAAAATTGAAAAATAATACAAATTTACTTCTGTTTAGCAATGATTAAGTCATTTATTTCATTTTCTTACATTACTAACACGAGTATCTTATAAAGTAATAGTGTCTTATATTTTGTATTACCTAATACATACAATTTATGATCACTTATAGCTAATGCTTATCGCAGAGATTGCTTACTTAATACAAATGTATTTTAAGTATAATCTTACAGGTTAATGCTAATTTTAGAAACCATAGAGACGTATCACAATCGCTTTGATGAGAAATAGACTAAATAAAACTACACTGCTATGGTAAGTAGAATTGAATGCAAATACATACATACATAATTAGGTATCTAATATATCAAAGGAAAAAACACAAAAAAGAAAGAACTAACAAGTTATGAACAGCCAACTTTCGTTAACCTTGAACGAAAAGTAAAAAATCTACATACAAATGAAATGTGTAAATTGAACAAAAAAATGTGTCAAATGCCTTTTTTCACACGGTTATTGACCGCGAATGGAAAAAAAAATTATCAGCTTTTGTCGCGGCCACTGCTAAATGACTAATCCATTTTTGGATGACTGTGGGTTAGCGGTATACGAAATCCGGTTCTTTTTTGGCGCGCGCGTCAACTGACGTATGTACGTACATATGCCTGTACGGGTATTTGCTTGCAGACAGGTTGACGAAGATGTTGATAACGTGTGCATTGCTGGTTGGTGCTGCGGTAATCATTTTCGGCTCAACGTTGCTGCGGTGGGGCAGCTCTTTTTGTTGTGAAATGATTTTCTTTATGGTGAAATCGTAATGAACATTGAAATGAAGTGATGAATTTTTGCACTTGTCATCATTATTACTTTTACAATTTATTTTTATCGTTTAGCGTGATTTTACAGATGAATTTCTTTCTTTCTTTGCGTATCTATAAAAGCTATCTATTGAAGTTTTTTTTTTTTGGTTTCTATTTGCTTTCGTTGTTGGTGAACTTGACTTAGATGGATTGTGGTTGTCGTTTTAGTGCAAAAATCTCGTTAGTCGGCATTTACCCAAACTCTGGCGTTCATATTGCACATACTGATGCAATAATTCCCAAAATAGTATGAATACAAATCGCCAATATGCCTGGCGGGCGCGTAAAATCTGCTGCTCCTTCATAATGCCGCGTCGCAGGACTGTAGCTTGATCGGGTATGTAGTAAGCGATGGCCATTTCGGTGAGTGGATAGTTTTAGGGTGCTGGGTTTTAGGCTTTTCAATTTTTTCACACACAATTTTTTCTTCGCTTGAACTTTGCGTTGGAATTTCTCTTCATTTATTGTTTTGTCACACAAAAGTTTTTCGTACACGTTTTTTTATAATTCGAACAGCTAGAAGAGTTTTTTCATTAATAGCGTTCTTTTTTTGTAAAAAATATTTTCTTTCACGTTTCCGCGTCTGCAAACGAATTATTATGAAATTCACGTAAAAATTTGTCCGCTACTTTCTTTCTTTCTAACTACACAGAGTGCGTCCACTCGACCGTTTTCCTTTATGGTTCAATGCAAAATGCGTGCAGAACACTGAGCGCTCACCATTTTATATGCCAGCTACTCACAGCACAGCACCCAGCAGCAATGCAGGCGTCCCGAGAGTGCGCGCGCGCGCTTCAAACACACGAAAGCGGCGACGAGTGGAAAAGAATTTCATCTGGCAGCAAACCTGAGTATATAGATACTATGTATTTTATCCAACGTCAATGCAAGACACCAAATGTATTTTTGTGATGACAGCGCGCGCCGAATTGCGCACACTTCCTCTCTTGCGCGCTCAAACGCTGCAGTTCAAGTTTACTCACGCGGCGCTCGCTGATTTCATGAAGTCACAAAAAAGAAAAGAATGTAAGCGGGAACAGAAGGCCTGTACCCACATGCATATGTACTTACATATATAATATAGTATACCAGCACGTACCTACATTCATACACACTTGCCATACAGCCGTATCTGTATCTTGTCGATATAGCAAAAACGTGCTACAGCGGTGAGCGTACGACATAAACAGCCAGCCGCCAGATACCACTGTTCTGAATCACTTTTTCCCATCGTTTGCGTACAAAACCACTTGGTTCGCGCCAGAAATGTTGTGCACGAGTTGCGCGCTCTGGGTCGAGCCCACTGTTTTTTTCCAATTTTGTTGACATCTCTCATTCGTATTCGTATCGCGTGATTTTCAAAAGGCAATGGTTTACGATTTCTTTAACTGCAGCGCACACACAAAAACATGTTTAATCATGTTGGCTGCGATGGAGGTCTTGTTGTACACCCGCGCGGCTTTGTTCCCACTCACTTAGCTCTACTGTTCTCTTTTACTTATCAGCCTGTGGTTATGGCGCTGCTTTTGTTAAGTGTATATGTATGTAGTTCATGAACATTTTCGGAGACCAATATCCGCGCAAAAAATTGTGCGACTAATCTCTAAAGAGAGTATTCCGAGATTACTCTCATCGGGTACAATTGGGCATTAATTAGTCCCAACTAGTCTCATACGGGTACTAATGGAGGTCAATTAGTCTCGACTCATCCCTTGTGGGTATAATTGGAGATCAATTAGTCTCCAACACATCTCTAACGGGTACTATTAACGATTTAATGATATGTACGCTCTTAGTCAATGAAATTTCATGTGCGGCGTTGGCACACAGAGAGAGTATTCGCCTAATAAAACTGAGCACCCCGGTTCGAATCTCAGCTGGCGAAAATTTTTATTTTTATTTTTTAAAAGTGACTAGTCGCTTTTTATACCCTTTCGGGTATAAATGTGAACAATTAGTCTCTTCATAGGACATGCCCGAACAAAAGCGATCAGTTCATTCCATATAAAGAGATCAAAAGTGGTATTAGTCGCATGCTCCTTTGCGATTGCTCCCGGAGTCATCCCGGATTAGTCCCATTTTTTGCAGGGATGTAATACATATGCACATATGTATGTGTGTATATGTTGATAGAGTTGCCGTACGAAATATGATAGCGTCATTCCCAGAAGTCCGCACAGGTGTTTGAGCTGAATGTAGGCTGAAATGAAGATTTCGCATACGGTTCAAATGAACCACTCTGTACTTCTTATCGCCACACATCAGTACCAGATTTTAGCCTTGGATCGAAAACGTGCATAAAATTATATTCTGATAAGCTTGCTGCTAGAAACTGCTTACGAAAGGACCGGTACCTTGGCGCTAATACAGGCGCTTAACTGAATTACCATTTAATCCCCTGTTGGTTTGGTATGAAAGTGCTAATCTGCCTTCCAGGAGGGGTCTGAGCTTGTACAGTGATCCGGAGAAGCACAAAACGGCCGCTCTGGTGTAGTGTTTAGCAGTGCGCGCTACCATTCCGCAGGGCCTGGCATCGAGCGCAGCTTCCGATCAACATCAAAAAATAAATATGTAAATAATAAAATTTATTTTTCTAATAGCGGTCGCCTCTCGGCAGGCAATAGAAAATCTCCGGTGTATTCTGCCATGAAAAACAGGTAAAACTGTGGGCGCCTTCCCTTATTGTGACGCACACCATCTGAAATTTTTAAAACTAAATATATAAAATCCACAGCAATTTTCAGCAGTAAAAAAGCAATAAAAATTATTTTCTTGGCATTCTTTGTGGCATTCCTTTTGCCTCTTACGCTTTTCAGAGCAAAGTTATAAATGTCAAGTAAAGCCACAAAATTTTATAGTTCAACAGCTTAAAAGATGGCTATGATTTGAGAAACTAAAATTTAATTTTTTAAATTTTTATTGTTGCATTCTAAATTCAATCTAAAATTGTTTTATAGAAGAAGAAAGAAATATATATGCGCATAAGGAATACTGTGTAAAAATCTTAAACGCAAATATTTAATTACTTTAAAAAAATATGGCTTTTAAGTTAAGGCGTGCGGTTAAACGTGTTAGATGACTGCGTAATGTGCTACCGGGCGTATACGTTACATACGCAACTACGGGTATATCAGCATGAGTGGTTATTTTTACTTTTTAACCGACTTCCAAAAAAGGAGGAGGTTATCAGTTCGTCGGAATATTTTTTTTTTTTTTATGTATGTTACCGCATAACTTTGGACCACGTCAACCGATCAGCGGATCATGAGATATATATATATATATTATATGAGAGTTGAAGTCGGTTTTTTTTGGCTAAAAATTACTGGTTACTTCTTTTAGTATATCTTTTTTAAGTTTTCATTTAAATACAGTTTCGCAATTGAATCTTGTTCTTTATATAAAACTGAAGATAATGCATTTTCTAAGATAGGTGAACCACCATTTTCGACCAAAAACACGTTTTTGTCGAAAAATTTAACAGCTCGTGAGATTTGTTCATATCCGAAATTTTTCTAAAAAACGGGCCTAAATGTTGGAAATTTTTCGAATTTCCCTAGTTTTGGTACAAAGTTTGGAATTTTGGTGTTTTTTGTAATATGAACCACATTTTTATAGAAAAATAACAAAATGTGTTCACATTTGTGAATATTAACAAAATACATTTTTTTTCTTTGGATGCATGGTTTTGGCTGTGAGCCACTGTATGCATGTACTTAGCTCTCAATAGCCATACGCTCACTTGAAGGAAGGTATGCTTAAGCTGGCATTATAGCTCTGTTTATTAAGTAAATTCTTCTGCTTTATTATTGCTGCTGCCTTCATATGAAGCGTACTCTAGATACTGTTGTTGAATTGGCAGCAACGAAGCCAGTGCGTTCAAAATTAAAATTGCCAGTAATGGTTATTGCTGGGGCTTTGTTATTACTTTTTATTTCAGAGAATGAGCGTATTATGCCATGAGTGTGAAACTTGAGAGAATATTTAGAGTACCAAATTACTGTATGGGAGAGAAGAGATAAATAAAGAAGTAAACGTGCGTGCGAAACCGAACTTTATATAATCAGCGCACGTATTAAATATAGTTTTTTCGCCTTTCTGTAAATTATATGAAAAGCTCGCGTCATCACCCGATTTCAAACTTTTCCGATAAATTGTTTAGTTAGACTTAATGAAATATTTAATTGAACGATAAACCGATTACCATCATGAACTTATGTAGTCATAAGTGGGCTGTGTCCTGCCCATTTTCCGAAATCTATAATACTAGCTTTTCATATAAGTATATTATCTTCATCTTCGAGCTTAACTCCCTAATCTGTAATTAGGAAAAGAGATTAGCCATACAAAACTCGTCCCTCGTTAGTCTGTAATTATACCTTCCATGAGCATGAAATGGTATTATAACTTTGGTCCGATGTTTGTAAGTACCAGAACAAAAAGAGATAGACCCATTAAAATGTATACTTATATGATCAGAACGTCGAGCTGAGTTGATTTAGCCATGTCCGTCTGTCCGTCTGTCCGTCTGTCTGTATGTTTGTATGCAATCTAGTCTCTCAGTTTTCGAGATATCCGGATCAA
>NW_023464607.1:0-10457 GCF_013731165.1 Rhagoletis pomonella
AAACCCGCAGTTGCTGACCAAGAGGACTAATCCAAACCAGCACAATCAACTCCACTCATCCCGCCGCAACGCAGCAAGGGGCAGCACACGCATGCCCCCTGGGACTTCCGGGATGGTGAAGCCTCATGTGCCAGTCAGGACCAGGCAACCTGGCCAGACTTCGGGCTACCCCGTTGGGCGCCATCTGTTATGGTAGGCATACATTAGGAGCAGTAGTGAGTGCAGGCGGCATGACACAATGGGGTGCACTGTGGCTAGTGATGTCGGCTGGGCGGGGTTCTTGCCTTCACCACTGTTCCCTGCGCCATAGCAGAGAAAAGTCATGCCTTGTCAAACGTCTTAACGGACGGACACACAATTAAAAATTCAAAAATTCACAAAAAAAAAAATCCGTTAACGCAAACAAGAAAAAAAGCTGAAAAAGAACGTTGAATTTAAAATTTAATATAACTGAACATCCAAAGAAAACACCAACTACGTAAACTAAAATGAAAGGCAATGAACCAAACAAAAAAAAAGCTATGGCCGAATATAAGGGCGCCACTGGTGGAGTTGTGAAGCCCAGTGCTGGCCCACCCTCATCCATGGCTACCGTTGCAACCTAATGTCGGTAACCCCATTGCAAAATTCCTACTGTGCCTTCCTAAGTAAAGAGGACGGTCAACATTCACATTTAAAAAATTACAATTTATTAAAATAATTCATTTTCTTATATCTAATTCTTAAAGCTAATCATCCTAACGCTAAGTGTTCTAAGTCTAAGGTAGGAAAAGTAATAGTAGGTAAGTATTATATTCGAATATTATTTGTAAAGTCCTAACACTAAAAAAAGGTAATTATGCTTATTAACTAAGTATGTGTTGACCTTAAGCCTAAGGTAATATATGAATCGTACGACTATAATTAGGGTAAGTCAGGTCGGTAAATCCAGTAAGAAAATCCGGTAAGTATATCAGGTATATATAAGTATCAAAGTAAGTCTAATTCTAATGTAAGATAAGGGACCTAGGCGCTAAAGAGCGAATACTAACTTAGTTGTTCTCTTGTATTCTGGTGTTTCTTTTCTTTCTTCAGATAGCTTTTACTTTTAATCTCACAATACTTAAAATAAACCCTTTTTTACGGTAGAAGCTAAATAGTTGTTTTTATCTTATTATTATTGATTTAACTAATTATAGCTTTATTATATTATCTGTGGCCATCTTCTTTTATTATAATGTAGTATTGTTTATTTATTTAAAGTTATTCTAGCTGAATTATTTTATGTTAATTTATAGGTTATTTTCCTTTTATTTAATTAAAATTAGGTTATTTAGATTTTAATAGATTGTAGTTATGTTGTTTTATTTAGCGTTAGTTAAAATGGTATTTAATTTTAATTAACTTGATTGAATTTTCATTTGATTTAATTTAACTTAAATTAATTCAATTTGAGTTAATTCAATTTTATGTGAGTTATTTATTTAATAGGTGTGTATAGATTTTTCTTCATTATCTAAATTACCGAGGGATAAGATATGTTTCAATTAAAAATCACCTTTTCTCGATGTGTAAGCATAAGTGTACGTACCTAGTATCAGGGATTCGCACCTATAAATATATTACTATCAATTTGCCATGTGCTCTTACTTAATGTCGAGGTTATTCAATGAATTCTTTTACTATCTTTTCTTCTTTTATCTAATTTGCATCTAATCTCAAGTTTTGTTTTGATTTATATTTTACAGTTGAGTTAGTTAAATACTTATATTTTAGTTTGCCTTAATTAAACCTTGATTGGTAATAGTTGTAATTATAGTTCCAAATTCAATCCCACTTTTATAGCTATTCCTTCCTGATTAGATTAAATTCCATATATATATATATATATATATATGAGTAATCCACTTGCAAACAGCTTTATAAAATTGTAACAAAACATAACATGGCATAAGATAATATTAACAGTCTATACGACTTAAAGCAGTTTTCTAAGTTCATCAGAAGATGTATACTTTTGAAAGATTATAAATAAGTATGATAGCGGCTTTTGGAAGAAGAGTTAACATTAGATGCTATTTTTTTCAGAATGTTAAAAAGATTTTGCACTGTGTTGTTAGTTGTCATGCAACTACTTTAAATACTGGTACGTAATCCACCAAAAACTAAAAATCGAAAAATTTTTACATAGCGCACTTTGCAAGTGGACTACTCATATATAAACTTGCTTTTAAATTACATAAGTATATTATTTCTATAATTTATTGATTTTTTCTTTACTCTCACCCTGTTGTGTGAGTTTGTATTTCCATAGGGACTCACCCACCGTTGCAGCAGGCCTTGGTTGGGCACTGCTGTTTCTGCTGGTGCGGCTGCTACGGTGGCAGCCTTTGTTGTTGTTGCAGCAGGCCACTGATGGGGCCCTACTGTTGTTGTTGTTGCTGCTGAGGGGGTTGTCGTCGTTGCCGGTCGCCGATGCGCTCCTTGGGCGGTCGCTGTGTTGCCGCTCTTTGGGAGGTCGTTTGGTGCCGCTCCCTGGGCGGTCGCTGTGTTGACCCAGGTGCTCACCCCGGTTGCTGATTGCCGCTTCCACGGTTACTGGCACGGACTGAGGCAGCGACTGACTGTAGCGGTGGCACTGCTATGCAGTGCGCTCCACGCCAGCAGTTTTGCCACACTGTGGCGGTCTTAGAGCTCCAGCTGGTGGCCGGTTCCTCCGGATGGTGAATCAGGATACAATGCGCACAACTAGTGACACTATCCCGTAGCGGTGGCACAGAAAAGTATGTTGGAACGCACTTGCCGGGGCTAATTCCCCCACTGCCGACAGTTGGCGCCCCTTTTTTTCTTTCACTATTAATTATTTTCTTCCTCACTACCTTTGACAATCATTGATATTTAGTTCGTGGACTTTGGTCTTTAAATTATTGAAACCACAAAATAAATTATTTTATTATGACAATGCACTTTACTTGCTTTCGTTCGCTTTGATAAATTGCACTGGTTCTATTAGTATGAATATGCAAAATGGCTGATTGCGGAGTTGCCAGCGGGTTTTTATACCCTTGTATGCGGGAATATTCCATTTGGAAGAATAACGGGTACTGCGTCATTTGGACTAGTTCCGCTACTCTTCCAAATGGAATTTGCCGCAGTGCAAGGAGGAATATCAAAAATAAAAACGGGGTTGCCGTGACTCCTTTGCAAGTATTTTTACCGGACTTAACCGAAAAAAAAAATCTTTTAAAATTGCTAGTTTACAAATTTGACAGTTACGTGGTGAATGCGAACGTCAGAATTTTTTCTAGCTTATGTGCTAGGTAAATTTTGACAGCTTCTAATTGTAATCAGCCTTATCATGAGTTTCATTTTTTTCCGAACCGGTTCACTTTTCAACTTTTGGTTTCCATGTATTTACTACGGGCGGATGAACAATTTTCGGGCGAAACTCAGGATAAGGCAGAATATTGTGGGCGGTAATAAATAATGAAAATCAAAATGGAATCTGATAAAAGAAAAGAACGTACGTTACTTGCAAGTTATAAAATAAATGTAAATTTAACAATTTCAACAACACACGAAATAGAGCTTCTGCATAAGCGTTTGTGTGTTTTTTTTCAAACTGTCAAAATTTTTCTTTGCGTTTGGCACAGCAAAACTCAATTTATTCGTACACCATGCCGAAAAAGTTACCAATTGCCACTGGCTGTATATCAGATTATTGATAATGTTGCCGCCAGAATGTTTTAGTGCAAAGGAAAACGTAGTTGTCAAATTACCAAGGCACCGTAGTAGATGCCAAAATACAAGCCCTGATATATATTGCTCTCTATATTCTAACATTTGTGTCAAGATATAAACTCAATCCTGTGAAGACGGGCAGTTACAGACAGCTGTCATAAACTATCACCAGCCTCCGCGGGAAAGCGTTTATTAGCCGAAAAAAGTAGACGAACAGACCTGCAGGAACTAGTAACAATCAGCGACACTGTCTGCAAGGAACACAGCTACCGCAAAATGGCAGACCTTCCATGCAGTTTTGGCGTTGCCGTACGCTCTAGAAAAATTATTAGATGGTGAAATTTATGGCACGCTACCGGGGGCACTATATGCCGAAGAATAAAGTATTTATTTAACAAACCTGCTTCACTTCACCGCTCGTCACAGAAGAGAACAGGAAAAAGGGTTAACTGTCTTCGCAAGGCGTCCGCAAGAGAGTTGGGTGGTAAAATCACAAGAACGTGAGGCACGACTCACCCCTGATATATAGAGTCTCAGAAAAAAGAAGTATTTAGCCGGGAAAGGAATTACAACCCCGTAGTTTCGCCAGTCTCAGTATTGGGAGACTAGTAAGTTTAGTTCTATGATACTGGACCACTGAAGTTAACGCTTGTACTAATTTCCGCGTCAGTATTCGCCTGTAATGCTGGGCGGATCAGTTTTGTATAGTCGGCGTCCAGAACAATAAATTTACTGATTCAGTCAATACTGAGTCGGGCTCCAGTAACTCTTGTATTCATAAAACAATGAGTTTAATGTTTAAAAGGTTCAATCTGGGGTTTCAGTAAGTCAGGGTGGTTTTCGTAATTCTGGTAGAAAAAAATAAAATAAAAGTTATGTCAGAGTTTGCTTAGCATACTAGACTCGGAACTCAATCCCGGTTGTGACTAAATATGGGTTGAATTAGCGTTCTTTTCGAAATGTTTGAGTCAGAATTATACCCAGTAAACTCTGGGAAAATTTTCAAGTCCGGTGTCGCGGTAGTTCTCTATTGTTTTAGGCCAGAGAAGCCTACCCCCAAAACTCATCAAAACTCCTAAAACACAATCCTAATGGGAGTGCGGATTGTGAGGCTGTTCACGACTCCCGGTGGGAGCGCGCGTGAACGTACTATGATTATAGATGCTCGTAGAGGATACTGGGCGGTTTGTCCTTGACCGCCAAAGCGCCCAGTGAAAAGGACAGTAAGAGAAAAAAAGATACTCTCTTCACATTCGTTGGAATTCATATATGAATTCGCTGCCTTGTTCTCTACTGCTAATGAGTAGTAGAGAATGACGTGTATTCTCTACCAGCAGAGAAATGATCGGTAGGGAAGAGTAACAGAAGCGAGATACAGCTCTACATGACTTAGCTTCGAGGAAAAGCCATGCAAAGTTGGACCCCGGGCAGAGTGCGGACGGTTAAGGTTTTACCCTATCGCTAAGTTTAATATTAAAAAACGTGTTTTTAAATAAATTTGAAAAAAAACGTGATTATTAAATTTTGGAAAAAATGCTTTACTTCAGATCGCTCTTCGTGACAGATGACATTGTCACGGCCGGATGTCAGATGCATGGAACCTCCCGATCGGTTTGCCATTCAAGTTCTCTAAATCGTACAAAGCATTGCCTAACTTTCGCAGAACACGACACATGATCTAATTAGGCAAGAATTTTGCATTTATGCCTTGCTAAAAATTGCTAAGAGCGAAGCTTTTCCGGAATACTTCTTGTCCTTCCCGGTAATTCACAACCCGCGTAAGTTTGCTGTACGTGTTCGTAGCTCTGTCTTGCGCTAGCTCTGCTTGTAATCGGGATTTCGTCTTTTCTTAGGCTACCAAGTTTCTCCAATATGCTATAGGCTGACGCATGTTGTATCATATTTTTTCCAAATAACGTGAAGTATGGTGAGCTCTGTATCGACGTATGGTAATCGCTTCTTAAAACCGAAAGAATTTCGGGAATATGTTTGTCCCAGTCCATGTGATCTTGCTTCTCCTTCAGGAATATTCTAACTTTCGGAACAAGCTCTCTGTTCACTCGTTCAGAGGCGTTAGCCTGTGGTGAGTATAACCCCGTCTTAATGTACAACCCCGTAGTTTTCAAGAAACTGTTGCATCTCCTTCGAAGTGAATTGTTTCCCGTTATCACTATAGACAAATTGAGGGAAGTTGATTACATTTGCCGACGGCGCGTTTTGCATCGTCTTCAAAAATACGTATTTGGAAAAATGGTCTAGCACTATAAACAAAAACTGGTTTCTCCTCTTTGATCCTGGGTATCGTCCTAAGAAGTCGCAATAAAGACGCTGGAATGGCCTCTCGGATACGAAGGCATAGCCCGTAGGTGGTCTGGACACTTGATTTGTGGTTTTCACAGCTTTGCATGTTTCACATCGGTTCACATAGAAGCGTATGTCCTTTGCCATTTGCGGCCAAAAATATTTCTGCCGAACACGCTCTAAAGACTATCAATCAGTCAATTTTACGAGGTGGGGTAGGAGAGAGTTCGTCCATGTCAAAACGCGAAAGGGTGTCCGGCACAACATTTAAAGAACCTTTGCGATGCTCTATCCTGAAGTTATATCGTTGCAATAGAAGCGACCATCTTGCCCCCTGCCGCTCAAGTCCTTTTGTGTCAGTAATTATTCGAAAAGGCAATCCTTCAATATATGGTCTGAAACGCTTGATACTAACTATTGCGGCGACGAATTCCAGATCGGTGACCGCATAATTCCGCTGAGCATTATTAAGCTTCTTTGATGCGAAAGCTATGGGATGCTCTGCCCCTTCCTCATCGAGCTGGAATAACACGCCTCCTACTCCTTTTTTGGATGCATCACATTGAATTACGAATTATTTAGTAAAGTGTGGTTGTGCCAGGATAGGCGCTGAACAGAGTGCGACTTTAAGTTTACCGAATGCTTCGAATGCTTCAGGAGTTAGCTTAAATGGACTAGGGGACTTTCGAAGGCAATCTGTCAATGGACCCGCCAAGTCTGCAAAATCGGTAATAAACGACCTGTACCAATTTGCCATTCCTATAAACCTGCGAACCTGACGTGGAGACTTGGGAATCGGAAAATCCTTTATGGCTTCTATTTTCCCTGGGTCTACTTTCAAACAACCATTCCCTATCAAATACCCGAGATACCCAAGAAGAAAGCATCCTTCAAATCAATACCGCTTATGAAGTATGTATCCTTTAACCTGCTCAACAGCCCATTAATATGGGGCAGCGAATACTAGTCCTTCTTGGTGACCGTGTTTACCTTACTGAAATCTATGCACAGTCTGACTTTGCCTAGTTTCCGGACTAGTACCACTGGACTACACCATGGTGAATTCGATTCCTCAATCACTCCCATCTTGAGTAGCCTTTCAATTTCGCTATAGGCTTCTGCCTGCCTGGGTGGTGAAAGTGCTTACTTTTAATTGGCACCGCATCACCCGTATCTATATCGTGCGTCACTAAACTGGTTTGACCTAGTCCTAGCTTTTCGAACGAGGGAATCTCCTGAACAACTCCTTGCAATGCTATCTTCTGATCTGGTGTGAGCTGATGGAAGTTTGACTCATCTTCATTTGGAAAGTTTAAACACGAAACAATTGGAAATACATCGGGAGTTAACGCGAATGCCTTCCCGAAAACAACAATGGAAACGGTTACTCCGGAATCTAATAAACCCCCTACGAAACTATCGTGTATTTAATCTTTGCTAGCGGTCTTTCATCTAGTGTTATCAAAATTTTAGTACTTTGCAGAATTTTACGCCTATTTACTTGGCTAGAATATCTTTTCCTACACTGTACTATATTTTCCGAAGCTACAAGTTTTGGTTGCTCTTCGAAAATATCTGCCCTTATACGTTCATAATCCTGTTCTCTTTGCCCTAAACTAACTGGGAATTGAGTTTGGCATGCGACATCCACGCGAAGCTCTAAGAATTCGAACCTGCAGAGGATTGGCTGTAAAAGAAAATGTGCAATCTGAATCGGAACTATCGGAACATTATGATGACCCTAGGCGACCTCCTCGCAGGACTGGTACTACTCTCCGAACTACTGACTTCTCCATGCAAACAAATGGTTCTGGCTGGGATTGGCTTACTTTTTTGTTTAGTACAGGAGGCTGCTGCTCCTGTACTCCCTGCTTCGGGGGCTAGGGTACCGAACGAGAATCCTCGATTGCCTTCCCGCTCGGGTTCCGGTTTCCCTTTCGTCGATGATCTCTGGGCCATCTTGGAGTAACTACCCCCTCTTTTCCACAATTGAAGCAGAACACGTTCCGAATTGCTTCCTCGCAATGGATGTAAGAGTGCCCCATCTTGTCACAATTCCAGCACTGTATCCCTGAGTAGTCCGGTTTCCTAGTCCTCTGGAAATTCAGCGCTTCCACTTGTAGATCAACTACTCCATCCATTCCTCCTGTCCATTCATCCGGTGTAATAGCTTTGTTTCGTTGACATGACATCCTGAATAGTTCGGCATCAAGCTCCTGGTTTCCTTAAAGATCTGTTCGCCTTTCCTAGCAACGTCACGTAGGTCATGTAGGGTGTGCGCACCAGCATTGAAAAACATCAACTTCGGGCTGCTGTTAACGTTCCTTTCAATATGTCCATTAAAAGGTTCTCTGACATCGGCTCCCTTAGTCTCGCGTTCAAGGCTAATATATCTGTATGAAACGTATCATATGATTCACTAGCCTTCTGACGACGCATTGAGATCTCCATCATGATCTCATGGTCACTTTTTAAGGTGCCAAATTCCAAAAAGGGATAAGTCGCATCTGGATTTTGCTTGGTGAACAACCAGTTCCATTTCTCAGCTCGCCCTGACAAAAATAGGTGGAAGCTTGATATTGACTGTTCGTCGGTACATTTCGTGCGCTCACACAACGTATTGAGTTTATAAAGAAAGTCCGAAACGCTACCAGTGCTGTCATAGGTACCTTCCAATCCTGTGGCTTAATGACAATATTGGTGGTAAAATTTGGTCGGTTATTCAAATTGGCTTGTGTCGGATTGTGTCCGATAGAAGCAAAGTCCCTAGGGTCGTTGGGTGTGGTTTGAGATGCAGGTACCACTGTATTTAATGCGTTCGTATTTTCTCGCATTGCTCTCAGTTCAGCTCCCATTTCTTCTTGCGAAGTACGTAAGAGCTGATGAAGCACCTGTACGCACGAGTCTCCTGCAGGCGCTCCGCCATTAGAAAGTCTACTTCTATCTTATGCAGTACCTTCCCCAAAACCGGTATTCCCTGTCAAAGACCTACCATTCCCTTGCCTTCTCGACAGCATATTCATAGAGGTAGCGGACCGAAGTCCCATGTGGTGAGGTGTCAAGTAAATTTGAACTTTGACGGCTATCAACCTTAAGTCCCGGGGCAGGATTGGCCATTGGAATTGGAGGCGGAACTCCTCCCGTATGGTCAGCAATAGGTGAGTGCATCACCGGAGGATTAGTTGCTGGCATAGCAGGAGTGTTATTTCTCCCGGTCCCTCTTGACTTAACGGCGCTACCTCTCAAACAGCTACTGCGCGTAAGCCTTTGCTGCTGTTCCATACAGCAAATCAACTTCAATTAAAAATCTAGAAATTTAACTCCAGTTCAATGAAAATCCTACAACAGCTGCCTCAGGCTTGGCTCCCCCCAGAGCTCAAATCGAAAATCGAAATCAAAAATCAGAGAAGTTTTTTTGGAAGGCTTGCTGTTAACAGCCTAAGCCTAAGAACGTCCGAGGAAAGTTTTAAAATAAAAAAAGGGAAAATACGCGATTTAGCTGATTGGCGCGGTACTGCCGAAGGCGATCGCGATAAATCAACCAAACGATATAAATCAAAAATATAAAAATTAATTATTCAACCATGTACTGAATAAGAATATACGCGCGAAAGCAAAAAAAATCAATTAGGATATATAGTTAGTAAATAGGCATATCAAGTGGATTAATTAAATATACGTGGGTATATACATGTAGCAAAATTCAGTTGGTTATAATTTTTAAGTACGGGAAATATGTATTTTCAAAGGTCAATGGGAATGCTGACTTCCCCCTAACCTTAAAAAGGCACTAGTCTACGAAAATCAAGGTACAAAACAAACAAACACTTGTCGCTATTTGGTCCAGTATACCCAACAGCAATGCTAAGCCGGCATAAAGGAATGCCCCTCCAGACTTGAAGGGTATACTGGACTTCGCGCACTAGCTGCTGAACTATCTTTCGGTCTCAGTGCACCCCACCGGAATACAGCAAAGGGTAGTCACGCATGCCCCCTGAGACATGTGGGGTGACTGGGACCCCTATTGTCAGTCGTGGTTGGAGTCCCAGCCCACTCCATCGCGATACGTAGGCGCTCAGGAGCGCCAGCGAAGAGCTAAGGAGGGAGCTGGGTCCTAAAGAAAAATTTAATGATATTTTTTTTTCAGGAAAAAAAACAAATTTGAAAATAAGAAAAAAAAATTTTCGGGAAAAAAATAAATTAACTACAGAAAAAACTATTTAAACTAACCCCCACTTAGCGGACAAATTTTTCCCCAATTCCCGTGCCGACATATCGCACCACTGAATAAAGTTGGAGAAAAAAAAGTCAAACTACAAAAAAACTAAGTGCGTTTAGCACTGCCTCACCGGGTGAAAACTCCGGAGGACGTGACGTGAAGTCTCGGGTAAACCCGCAGTTGCTGACCAAGAGGACTAATCCAAACCAGCACAATC
>NW_023464608.1:0-10457 GCF_013731165.1 Rhagoletis pomonella
GTATAAAATTCATTTTTAAACAAGGCCGTTTAAAGAAAACTAAAATTAAACGACAAAATCAAAAACAGTTTTAAACCACAAAGCAAGCCAAACGCCAAATTATGCAACAAAAAATTAATTGTTTTTTATTATTTTTTACAAATTTTTAAACCGCTTTCCAAGTCCCAAAGATTTTTTAATATAAGCCTGTTTAAATATAAAATATTAAACGACAAAATCAAAAACAGATTTAGTGCACAAAGTAAGCCAAGCGGCAAATTATGCAACAAAATACTAATTTTTTTTAAATTTTTAACCAATTTTTAACCCGCTTTCCGAGTTTTTAACTTTAAAAGAAAGGCTGTTTAAACAAAAAATAAAAATAAACAACAAAATCAAAAACAGTTTTAATACACAAAACAAGCCAAACGGCAAATTATGCAACAAAAGAAATAATTACTTTTATTATTTTAACCAAGTTTTAAACCATTTTCCAATTTTTTTATTAAGGCTGTTTAAAGAAAAACAAAATGAGACGACAAAATCGTAAACAGTTTGTGTGCACAAAACAAGCTAAATGGCAAGTTATGCAACAAAAAAATTAATGGCTTTTATTATTTTTAACTAACTTTTAAACCGTTTTCCAAGTCCCTAAATTTTTTTTAATGAGGCTGTTTAAATAAAACCATAACTAAACGACAAAATCCAAAACAGTTTTAAAACACAAACCAAGCCAAACGGCAAATTATGCAACAAAAAAATTATTTTTATTATTTTCAACCAATTTTTAAGCCGATTTTCAACCCCCATTTTTTTTTAAATGAGGCTGTTCAAACAAAAAAATATTAAACGACAAAATCAAAAACAGCAAAGCAAGCCAAACGGCTCGTTTTTTTTTACCAATTTTTAAACCGCCTTCCAAGACCCAAAATGTATTCTTAAATAAGTCTGTTAAAAAAAAAAAAACTAAACGACAAAATCAAAAAAAGTTTTAATGCACAAAACAAACCAAACGGAAACTTATAAAAAAAAAATGTTTTTATTATTTTTAGCTAATTTTTAAACCGTTTTCCATGTCACTATTTTTGCTTAAATAAAGCTGTTTAAAGAAAAACCAAATTAAACGGCAAAATCTAAAACAGTTTTAGTTCATAAAACAAGCCTACTGCAAAGTAGGAAAAGACTTATGAAATTGTTCTAATAAAGCAAGTGTTATTCGTTTCTCTCTACAGATTTTAAGTTTTGGCATAAATTAGCATTTCTAATTTTAGTTCGTAATTATTCCTTACTTTACACACCTTGTCCTTTAAATCGTCGTATATTATCATGGGCGTAGCCAGAACGAAATTTAGGGGGGGCCTATACAAAAAAGAATTCAAAACCAATAACTTACTTACTAAAAAATTTTTTCGCGGTTTTTCTTACCGATGATGTCAGTGTCATCGGCATAAGCCAGCAATTGTACGCTCTTGTAGTAAATTGTTCCTGAGCGGTTCAGTTCAAAAGTGACGTGGGTGCCAAGGCGCGAATGTGTTGATTGTTTGTTTGATGACAGGGATACTTTGTCTTGCCCTCGTTTACCACCAGACCCATTCGCTTTGCTTCCTTGTCCATCTTGGAAAATGCCAGGACATACTTCGCGGGTTTTCTTACCGATGATGTCAGTGTCATCGGCATAAGCCAGCAATTGTACGCTCTTGTAGTAAATTGTTCCTGAGCGGTTCAGTTCTGCAGATCTTATTATCTTCTCCAACATCAGATTAAATAAGTCACATGAAAGAGAGGCGCCCTGTCTGAGACCCCGTCTGGTGGCGAACGGCAACAGAGCAGAGCTGGTGGTATTGCGCAACGTCATTTTTCACAGCCGTATGAGTTTTGAGGGGATGCCAAATTCAGACATAGCGGCATATAGGATACTCCTTTTAGTGCTGTCGAAAGCAGCTTTAAAGTCGACAAATAGGTTATGGGTGCCGATCGCGGGTCTTTTCCAAGATTTGGCGTATTGTGAATACCTGGTCTATGGTAGACAATACATTCGATAAGACCTTGCAAGCTATGCTTAGAAGGCTGATCCCGCGATAGTTGGCACGCATAGCGGGGTTACCTTTCTTGTGGATTGGGCAGAGCGTACTTGAATTCCAGTCGTCGGGCATGCACCTTATTACCTCCTTGCCATCGTAATTAAATAGCTCAGCTGACAGGCCGTCATCTCAAGCAACTCTGGCGCTCTTCGTCATAGTCAGGCGCTAGGATATCGACTCCATCGTCATCGACTGGGACCTCGGGTTCGTCTTCTCCACTTCTTTCAGTGCTTCTGCCATTCAAAAGGGTCGAAAAGTTTTCCTTCCATAATCTGAGTACGTTCTGGACATCGGTCACTAGGTCGCAATGGTTGTTCCTACAAGAGTCACTGAAACTTTCCGTAACTCGCTCAACTCTCTACTAAAAATGTTGGGTGTTTTTTCTGTCGGCCAGCATTTCAAGCATTTTTTTCACACTCCTCATCATACCAGTAATGAGCGGAAGTCGGTTTATTGAAGAGTGCTTTCTCACAGCAGGTGTGAGGATCGAGTGCCGAATCCATTGGCCGTCTATTTGATTGATTGTTGAACTTTCCTTGCATTGTTGGGGGCCCTTTTATGCTGCTCCGAGGTTGGGCCGTATATTGGATGCATCAATATAGTAGTGCAAGTCGATGTTTGGCCCTCGGAGTGTACGTATGTACATCTAAAACACAACATGCAACATGCTGGATTTGGTTTCACGTTTTTCGATCTGAAGACACCCATGTAGCTTAAAGGATCTTTTTATGCTAGAACCCAGTAATACATACTGCCAAGTTTCGGGTCCCGGCGAAGTCGATCACCCTCAGCTAATATGTACGCTCTAAGCTAAGAGAGTCTTGGTGCACATATAAATTAAATGTTTAAGAATCTCGCTTTGATGCGGATTGTGGCTAGACTTTCGTCTACTAGAGTGAACGCCGGTCTCCCTCCCACCACAAATCCAACACGGAATTGCACTCCTTTACGTGGCAACTGTAGTAGACGTCCCAAGGCTCCACGCTTACCTTCCTCGCCCCGTCTATCGCATTTCGTGGATGGCGGTGATGTCAGCCTTTATTTTCCCTAGGACATCAACCAGCCGGGCAGAGGCACCATCCCGATTAAGGGTTCGGATATTCCAAGTGCATACCTTAAAATCATAGTCCTTCCTATGTTTGCCGTGCTCGTCATCAAAAGAAGGGGGTATCATCCGAGGCATGTGTTTTTTTTTTTTAATTGGGCAGGGTTCTAACGTGGCGGGACCCAAACCCAGCGCACGCGGGCCACTCGCAGTTGAATGGCAGTCAAAAGCTTTGCAGTACTGGGAAATGTACAAAACATAGTGGTCAAAAGCGAATATCTCAACTAAACCCTGATGTATTTTTTAAATTCATAGCTCTACATACCTGTATAGTAAACCAAATAGCCGGTCCAGACGTTATTCAAAATAAAAAATGTAAAAAAATAAACTTTTTTCCGCATACTCTGCAATATTCCTCCGCAATTTTGTAAGGTAAACTAACAATTTATAATCATTGCTTTGCAGCGAAATATCTTATCTTAAATTATACACATAGGTATGTATAAATATGAGGATGTATTGAACATTTTGAGTATGCTTTGTCACACTTAAGAAGTAAACGGCTTGGCTGTTCACCCAACCGGTCTATAGTTTTATCCATAATCTCAGATTGTACACTTAGAAAAGACACAAACATATAGACAAAGTAATAAACAATTGAACTATAAATTTATTTATAGCTTCCGTTCAATCCATTTTTGTTCATTGTCGACTGCAGCCAGGTTTTTACCCTTTTTAAATGAAAGTGCTTTGAAGTTAGAGAGAATAACTTGATACAGAAACGGATGATCCACAAATCCACTTTTTAAATCAATTTACTAATTATGTTGTTAGCGTTGGTAGTATAATTTGTTATACAGTATATATATAGAAAAAACCTTTAAAGTTAGGGGGGGCCGAAATTATCAAGCAAGCATTTCGTGGTTCTTTATTTCAATATCTAGGCAAAAATTTGAAAGTCAGGGGGGGGCCCGGGCAGAATGAATTACAACAAACATAATGCAAGCCGAAAACGTTGGTTCAAATCAATCCGCAATCAAGTTGAACGTTTTGCCCACAAACATTGCAATTTTGCGAGCAGTCTCATTGTAAAATCTCATTTTTACAATTTCATAGTTTCGGCTTACATTTATAAAATTCAACGAAAGCACGTACCTATTTCGGCTGAGTTATCCATTCCATCCGTATATTTAGAGTACAAAATAAACGCAAATTAAATGAGTTTGTACAACATGGCCATTAATGTAGCGATAAGTTGTACAACTTGCCTGAAAATCCAAATTGTTTGATCTTTCATACAACCAAGACATAAATTCATTCAACAGGCCCACAAACGGCGCAATCTAGAGCAAAATGTCATCAAGTTGAACCAACGGTCGCTACGTTTATGGCTTTCTTTAAGAAACATCGGGCGAACATTTCAACTGCTCCTGTAATACGGTAGACAAACGGGCTCGATTATTTGCATAACCAGCCTTTATTTGCTTTAACGCATGTATTTTCTTTTTTAAAATGAGCATAAGCAGCCGAGCAAATGCACGAAATTTTTGGGAATTAACTCAGGTCCGGGGAATTTTCGATGACAATGCTGGTAAAAACGGCCAGTTGTTGTCTTTTGTACAAATAAGCAAACGAAGCAGGCGAGTTTCGCGTACGCAGTAGCCGAATGGTGAGGGCTACAAGCCTGTAGCTTCCAGGTTCGATCTTCGTTTGGAGCGATTGCGAAACAATTTTTATTTTTATTATTTATTTTATATTTTTTAATTTTATTTTATTTATATATTTAATTTTACTTTATTTTGTTTTCATTTACTTTATTTTATATCACATTTCTTATTTTATTATTAGTTAATTTTAATTTTTAGAGTTGAATTTTATTAAAAAGTCAACAACCACATAACTGAAGGCAACGTAAAAAAAATATAGAACTTATAAATAAAAAAAGTGTACTGGCCGTAGGACTCGAACCCACGACCTTGCGGCTGGTTTATCCGCATTACTACCGTCTGTAAGGGTAAAATTTTAATTTGCATTTGTGCTTAATAATTAAAATTAATTTTCTCCTTCTGTCTACCATATAACACTACCTTATATAAGTTGGCCTTGCTATCATCCTCACATGTGTTCATACCATGAGTATACCAACGAAGGACGAGTTAATACAAGGAGATAGGGAGAGCACAAAACTACTCTAGAAAATTACACGCACAATTACAAACATGAACAAATGTACAACAAACACATAATTTTTGACAATCAGTACAGTTCGCATTTATATCAACGTGCAGCTTATTAGATTTGTTTTCGTTTGTACTACATACATATGTGCATATATACATGTACACAAACATATCGTCGTTTAAAGTACAAAACCGCTTATCAACAAAATGCAAAACCGCGTGTCAAGATAGTGCAAAACCGCGTATGTGCTTTTGCATAAATTATTTTCTAGAGACTAAAAACCCTCATACAGTATATTTTGCTTAGCTGCACTTCCTTCTTTGCACGAAAAACTTGTGCACTTAACCGAAAAAGGCACTTAAGCGAATTTTCTTTACTACTTCAATGAGGAAGGTATCCAAGTCCCTATGAAAGCAAATAATGGAGAAGCACTTACCAAGTAGAAACTACTGCAAGCGAAATTTTTACCGAATAGTATCTAATTATATATATAACTACATAAATTTATAGCCATTTTCGTTGTTCTGCGAGATGAACAAAATAAATAAAAAGTTGTAAAATTAGGTAATTGTAGGGCCAGTGCAGGTAAACGTAATACTTTCTTTGATAATTGATACTAGTCGCACAATTTTTAAGGCAGGTATCGCCAATGTGCAGGTATGTTGAATGCATCTATCGGAGCAGTTTCCTTATAAATGTTAAAAATAATGTCTCAGATGCGCATTTTGGGGTAGGTGTCTTATATGTGCACTTAAGCATAAAGGCAGCAAAGCAAAATATACTGTATTTCAAAATGGTGCTCTTTTTTATAAAGCAATCGCATTTCTGGCTAGTATATTTCAGCACGAATGGATAAGGAGTGAGCCAAGAGTTTGTGTGAGCAAATCCAATTTTTGGCAGCCAATGTCAGTTACGCGGTTTTGCAGAATGACGATACGCGGTTTTGTATTTTAAACGACGATATGTACAAACACAAACATATGTACATACATGAAAACATTGCTGTCCATAAGTACATACATATGCCAATCAGCACACCAACGAAGCCCGTTTGCTTCATCATAAATATATCCACACAACCATATGTACATATATACGAATGAATGTAGTTATGCGAAGCACGCTTGCATATACATATATTGCTTGGTAGCGGCAGAGCTGAAATGCGCAATGAGTATATATGTATATATACATACGTGCATTCAAACATACATATATACATATGTAGGTACTCGTATCCGTCATGCGACGCTTTATTTCTTTTTCCCCTTCCCTATACTACCTATATCTTCCTTCTCACTCATGTAACGTTTTCAGTTTTAAAAATTTCACTCTCCATTTTTGCGATACCGCCGCCTAAGAAGTTTCACTTCAATAATTATAGAAATCGGTTAACGTGGTCCAAAGTTATGCGGTAACATACATATACAAACAAAATATAACTATTCCGGAGAATTGATAACACTGTGTGACACTAAAAAATACCTGGTAAGTTATGTATATTTTCTGGTAGGTATATTCGAGTAAAACAAGAATCGAAATATAAAATTTACCAAACACCCCCAAAATCTTGATTTACCGTTAAAAACCGGTTTTTCGTACTATTGCGCACTTATAAGCCTGTAACTGAGTTCATTATGAACCGAGTTTTGGTTTATTGCCGGGCTGAAAAAGAAGAAACTTGGGCCTTTTGAACGATATATATGCGAATAAAAAACCTTAAGAGATCTGTGTGTATTTACCCACTAAACACTTTTTTTACTTTTTTCAAATTTGGTGAGCTTTTTACGCACTATTTTATAAGAAAACCATACTAGTCCTAAATTGATTGTAAGACGAAATTTGACAGCGAGAAAAATGAGTGTTTATTTTCAAAAATCGGATGAAAGTTTACTGAGTTATTAAACTTTTAATGAAAACAAAATTTTTGCAAAAATATTATTTTTGGCTATACAACTCAAAAATGTTTGCTTGACCGCTGTACGGCAAAACTAATTTGCTTGTCCGGCGGCAATGCATAAAATAAAAACGCGAAAGAGTTCTGCTTAGAATGCAAATTGTAAAATGTTCAGTTTTATTATTAATGTGCCTATTTATACTCCAAGGTAAATACAAAAGTGCATAGCGTTATATGCGTCAAGTATGCCTCCACATGCGGAGGCAGCCCGCTTACCTAACCTATATGCGTCAATATGTATGCCTGAAAATTCCAAATGCAGTCAAACATATTTACTGATCTACATACATATTGTTTACCAGTTTGCAAAAACAATAGCAACTAAAACTATGTGCCAAAAACAATAGCTTAATATGTATGTGCATTCAATTGCGAATGCTTGCAAACATACATATGTGCGAGTAATTAGCGGTGTGCCTTATTCCTTGTTCTTATCATAGGCAAGTGATAGTGTTTCAGCGTTTGCGGGATCAGTACAGGAGCGTATTCAAGTGATAGTAGGTAGTTCAGTGGCGGATCAGAGGGCGCATACAATGTGACCGAACATCCCGGGCCCGTTGAAATGTATTTCAAGCAGGTAGTACTGCTAATTTGTGAATTGGTGGACGCAATATTCCTTTCGAAGTTTTAACATCGACGCCTCTTATACGACCATCACTGCCAGGAATGCCCTTGATGACCCGTCCCATAGCCCAACATTGTGGAGGTGTGTTATCGTCATCAATAATTACCATTATTCCCTCAGACACATTGGGTTTACCAGTGGTCCATTTAGTTCGTGGTTTTAGGCTGTTGATATAGTCGCGTGACCATCTGCGCCAAAACAGCTGTTTGATCGCAGTAATACGAGCCCATTTGCTGATATGATCCATGTTGCAATTTTCCTCGCGCTCTGGGATTGCCATTAGGGAGCTGCCAATCAAAAAATGGCCAGGAGTTATTGCCTCATAATCACTTGGATCTGCCGATAAAGGTGGGATTGGCCGCAAGTTTAGCATCGCTTCGATGTTCATCATCACTTTGTTCAGCTCTTTGAAGGTAAGTCGACTATTCGCCATGCTGCGGTGCAAATGTCCCTTCGCTGACTTCACAGCGGCCTCCCACAGGCCTCCAAAGTGCGGAGCTTTAGGTGGAATAAAATGTAAATGTATGAATTGGGTAGTACAGTAATTCATTATTGATTCCTGATGTTCCTTGTCGAATAGGAACGTCTTCAACTCCTGAAGCCTTCTGCTAGCACCTACAAAATTTGTTGCGTTGTCGCAATGTATACCAGTTGGTAAGCCTCGCCTGCCGATCATACGCTTAAGAGCGGCCAAAAATGCATCTGTTGACAAGTCGGACACCACTTCTATGTAGACTTCTATGTGTCGAATGGCCCGCAAAAATCTATGCCACAACGTGAAAATGGCCTTGATGGCGTGAGGCGCCCTACGGGGAGATTGCTCGTTGTCTGCTGAAGTAGCTTCGGCTTGTATCTGACGCAATGAATGCAGGATCTCACAGTGCGACGCGCTAAGTACCTCGCATTTATTACCCAGAATTGAAGACGTGGTAGTGCCACAAGTGCCTTCGCAGCTGCGTGGTAATGTACGATGTGCAAATGTCGAATATACAGCTCCGTGAAATGACACTTGCTAAGAAGGATGACAGGGTGCTTATGCATGTCTGCCCACTCTGTTAACTCTAAACGTCCACCCACCTTTAGTAAACTGAATCCACCATGAATTTGCAGAAACGGGTTGAGGAATTTAAGAGCTCCAGATACTGCTTTATTTTGTTTAATTGCATGAATTTCCTCGGCGAAATGCTGCTGCTGCACATTCCAAACAATGCACCATAGCGCTTGTTGCAAATTTTGAGGCGATAGATTTTTTTTTTTCAAAGTGAACGGTAAACGATTTGCTAGTTATTTGATGGAAGCGAAACATCCAGGCTATGACGCGTAGGCAATGCGTATACGAGCTGTATCTCTAAAGTACTTTCAAAATATGGTTTTCGTTAGAAGTTACCTTGAATGATGATTTACGTTATTCTCGACCAAATTGACTCCCTGTCAAATTGACTACCTTCGTTGATTGGCCACTGTTCGGATTCAAGCTTTAAGAACGATGGCCCTGAAAACCAGATCGAGCCGCTGAGTTCCAATACGGAGCAGCCTCGTGACACGACATCAGCTGGGTTGCTCTTTATTGGTACATGCTGCCAGCTTGCTTCTGTTGTGAGACCTTGAATCTCTGACACCCGATTGCCCACGTATGTTGAAAGAGTAGCCGAGTGCATTCCAAGCCAATAAAGTACGATATGTGAGTCAGTCCACAGAAACACAGGGGTATCGCCAATGAACAGCGGTTAGATTTTCGCGAAAAGCATTGCCAGGAGTAAGGCGCCACATAGCTCAAGCTTAGGTAGCGATTGCTTTTTGATTGGTGCTGCTCTTGATTTGGCTGTCAACAGAGTGAAAGTAGTTTTACCTTCCATCGTCTTGGAGCGAACTTATATGGAGCAGCCGCATGCTCGAATAGACGAATCGCCCGTGGATTTGTATTGATTGATGACTTGTTGCACCACAACACTTTGAAACGGAGAGCGTATTGAGATTAGTTATGTCATCGAGGAAGCGTTCCCAGGCCAACTGTATGGTTTGAGGCACAGACTCGTCCCAATTCAGCTTCAGAAGCCACAGCTCTTGTAAAATGATCTTAGCGGTAATAACAACTGGTGCGATTAGTCTCAAAGGATCTAACAGCGCTGATGTAATGGATAAAATTGACTTCTTAGTTATTCGCCCATTCACAGGTTGCTTAGGCTGAAACGAAAATAAGAACACACCGTGAAGCTGATCCCATTTAATACCTAAAGTGCTGGTCGTCAGATCCTCGTCCAAGTGTCATCCTCTCGGAACATGTGGTGTTTTGAATACCAATTGGCCAAAGTGAAACAGCAACGTCTCAGCACTTCCGTGACTTCGTGTTTGATACGAGATATTTCGGCCAGAGTACCGGCACCACAAAGTAGATCGTCAACATAGAATGACGTTTTGACTACACTAGCACCAATACGATAACTAGCTTCATATGTATCAGCAATGTAGTTGAGGCTCTGCACAGCAAATAAGGAGCAGATGTCATCCCATACGTCACTGTATTTAATTGGTATGTGCGAACTTCGTCATCGGGCGTACTTTTCCACAATATGCGTTAGAATTTGCGAT
>NW_023464609.1:0-10456 GCF_013731165.1 Rhagoletis pomonella
ATTTATTTTTTGGGCAAAGGTTTTGATAGCTGGTCTTACTTAACTGATACTGGTCAACCTCCTCCTCAACTTATACTGAAACTCATCGAAATCGGTTGACTATAACATATATCTCTCCTACAACTAAATGATTGTTCAGAAATGTGGTTTTGCCTCGTAACTCATATTTAATTTCGTAATATTTTTTTTGATTTTATTAGGTTGTACACTATTTGGACCTGAACTTGGGTTCTTTTCAACCCCATTCTGGCTGTTGTTAAGTGACTATGAAATGCTTTCCTATAGGCGACGGCGTATACCGCGTCATATTTGACATAAGTTGGCGTGCGATTGCTGTCGTATTAATTGATAAAAACCATTGAAAAATTTGTGAAAACTTATGTCATTGTATTCGGAAACTCCTAAAGATGAAAAAAAAATGAAAAAGCTTTGCAATAAATTAAACAACTTTTGCTTGGTTTGTGATAATTCCATATGCTACACAGTCACTTTGACTTTTTCGATTAACAGCTTACAACAGAAACCGATGGGGTAGGAGAAAGATCCCACACCGGATGATCTACAGGGAAATCTTTCACCAGAACCGTTAGAAATCAAATCAAAGTTGGTGCACGGCCGAACTTATGTGGCCCGCATACAACCCTGAGGGAACACACAACATCCTATTAGGAAAACCTAGACCAAACAATGCGAAACCAGTAGCGGTTCTTACTGGGCACCCATTCCAGAAAGTCTACAAAGACTTCTGCAAAAGCTGTTAAAACGAAAGCGAATAAGAAACCAAAATGAAATTGACTTATTACAATTCGAAAAACTAATATGCAGAACCTAACGCTTAGATCACCTTGCAATTTACAGAATGTTTTAGTATATATCAAAAAGATGGTTCACCACTCAGAATCAACTAAAGTGTCTCCTACTTGTGATTTAGCAAGCTACAACCAAATACATTACCTCAAATCTAATATCAGAGCCACTCGAATTTTGACATCCATTTAGAATCGATACTTATTCGTGAAATAGAATGATAATTTTAGTGCGTAACTACCCAGCAGGAATAGATATGAGTTCGATGGTTTGCTATTTCCGAGAGAATAGGACTGGCTAAAGTTTAAAAGAGTCGGAGGAATGAAATCAGAGGTCGCAGAGAAGAGCTTGAAATAACTAATTTCGCATTAAAATCAGCAAAATCTTGGTATCTTATTCAAGGTTTTCGTATACATATGCATAGGAGAAAGGTCGTGGACAATGTTTTTCAATGTCAAAGTTTAAAACAAAAATTAAAAACTTAAAAAAATAGCGATTCCCTGCGCGTTGTACGTATCGGTACAAAGTCTTAGAAAGCTTAAAAATCTCTGTAATGTGATGCCCGTCCACACATTTTACTTACTGCATAAGAGCTTTTACCTTATGCGCGTCTATATTAATTGTATAAAAAGTATGGAAAGCTTAAAAAGCTTTCTAAGCGGGTATGACGATACTCTTCACCGCTTGAATTCAGCTCCTGATAGTTTACAGCTGTTACGCCTAAAACATTTCCCACGAGAGAAGCCCTTTAAACCTTGATATAGATTTCATATGAATGGCGCATATAGCACAAGCTCTTTCTCAAGGTCGCTGATCTACAAAGCTCATGAGCAGCGCTGTTTTTAGCTTTTATATAGATTTTGCATATACGTGAAAAGGATACAGGTAATTTTTATGCAAAAAATAAAACCGACTTCAATTCGCATATAAATATTTAAGATTATCGTTCATTTCTTCATGATGCAATGATCAGATTTAAATCAAATTAGTATGGGACCACCAGTGAGGTGCTACCTCCTTTATGTGGTAACATACATACAAAAAAATAAATATTCCGATGAATTGTTAACCTTCTCCTTTTTGTGAAGTCGGTTAAAAAGTTCCTTATGCCTTATTGCCGGTAAACAGTAGTTACGATCTGTGAGAGCTTTTATTCAGTACTCCTCCAAGTCCATAGAAAGCTTTTATAAGTTTTTTACGCGAGATATGTTTCGTAACGATTATGATCTTTATAATAGAAATCAAAATTTAACCGACAAAATGAGAAATTTTTCCGATCAAATTTATTCGTTAATGTGGATTTTCTTTCGGCTGCTTTTTATCGTTATTTTTTATTTTGAATTTTTCGATCATCTTATAACCCTTATTTTCAGATTTAATTTGTTAGATCATAAAAGCTTTAAAACAGATATAAAAACACAGTCTCCATTACAACGGGTATAGATTATAGAAGGAATAAAAACCTAAAATAAAGATTATTTTTGATTAAAAAACTAATAAAAATCTCAAAATAACCATTAAGTTTTACCGAAAAAATGTCTAAATTAAACGATTATTCTTGATCGAAAAAAACTAACGATTTTGCAATGATCTAAATTAAAACTCTTGGCATAATGATTTTTTTCGGTCCCTTATCACCACTGCTGTAGGCTGGTATACCCGAATTTTACTTTATATATTCATTTCTGTCTCCCGAAGCAAGCGGTGAGGGGGAAATTCACTAGTCATACATTGCCATATTTTCCTACAGGGTATTTGCACGTAAAAGAGTATAGCCAATAAGCATACTCAAACTTTGACAAGTTAAGCTTTAGTTCAATGAGCTTATCAAGTGTGATCTGAGGTGTTTTCTTTAATTTTCTATGAAGTTAGAGAGTGCCTGTCACAATGTAATGAGTATAAGAAAAAACACAGACGAGTACTCATAGATGCGTATTTGTGGGGCTCGTTATGACAAAGTTTCTGTATGTATATATGCACATATCTATGCACATATGTTTATTTCCCTAGAAATAGAGAAGTAATTGAATGTAGCTCGTTAAATGTGTCCATGCATACTTATGTACATATGTTTGTAGGTAAGGCAAGGCTTGGGAAAAAAGGGAAAAGTAAAACGAATATAAATGGTTGGTGGCGCCTAGGGACAAATAGTAGCTTGCCATGAAAATTATTATAAGAATGACTAGTCATAACCATCGTCAGCGGAATTGATTTGTGCGTAGCCAGCCGATCGTCAATGTGAAGCTCAGCAAAAGCATTGCGCCCTTGCCTTGCGCCGTTGGCGTTGATCGGCCGTCGGCGGCATCGCAATACAGAATAAGGCGATGATCGATGATTGCTGATGTGACAACACTTCTTTATCAATCAAAAAAGACAAGCAGCAAAAAAAAGTGCTAAATGAAAATAAATAGGCATAAAGAGTTTCCTTTTTTTGTTGGAAGCCAAAAAGGGAGTTCCGTTGAAAAGACAACCAAGAGGCATCAATAAAAATGGCACATAGTAAAAAGTGCAATAATTAAAAAATCCACTACTCAATCAGCTAATGAGGAGTCAAAGTGAAGTTGCAAAGGCCAATTGGCGCAAATGACTTTTCTAAAATAGTAAAATTGACACATGCGTTGACATTGCGATTCTCATAAAAATGCAATTAGTGATATTGAAAAACATCTGTCTCGCTTGCCAGCTAGGAAAACGATATTTTCGTAAGTAAATTCTGAAAAAATAAAAAAACAGTTGGCCTAAAGTTACGAACACATATATCTATGTATGTACAAATGTATCTATAAATAAAAGCGCAGTTGACAAATTTAATGATGACGCAAATTTCATGGTTTCTTTATGTAAATTAACTAAAGTGACATAAAGAAAAAAACAAAAAAAATATGGGTGGAGTTGCTGTAGAACTGTCGCGTTTTTAGCAGCGCATATGCCAAAATTTTTGTTGTACACGAAGGCAACAATACAGGACAAAAGTAAGCGCACTTGACTTGCTTGAATGGCAGACTAAAAGTAAATGACAACGCCACCACCAACAAGCATACACAGCAGAACATTGAGAAAATAAATAAGTTGAGAGCTATGAATATCAGCAGCTAATCCACTACAATGACACCAACAAAATCGTCCTTACCTACCAACATACATATGTACATACATACGTGGCTACCAACTTCTCGCATCCTTTGCGCTTCGTTATATTTGTGATTCAACCAAGCCACCAAATCCGCGACAAACAAGTGCAAGTTTCAACCGCTCGAAGCCTTCAAATGTTTCAATACACCCCATAAAACCGCAATTTGAGCACATTTTCATACTTATATATAGATCATGATGCGAAATTATGTCAATCGGAACATGTGTTCCGAAAAATGCCAAAAATGAAAACATATTTTCCAAATAATGACAAGTCAACTCCCGTTAAAAGCAATAAAATTACACACACAACAGACAGTGTTGCACCAAATGATAAGACAGCCTGTTTTATGGAACATTACATACTCCATACATACATATGTACATACAATACTAGATAGACATTGCTCACTTCTTGAAAAGACCACAGGGAGTTGGAATGCAAAATGCAGCAGGCATACATTAGCCTAAATAATACAAATGCAAAACAAAAACAGCGTTGGGTAATTTGTCAACACTGTAGCAGATAGAAAGGCGGCGAATATAGAGACCGACGACACCCTTTGTCGCAGCAGCTTGAACAAACTGGGTTTACAATTTTTCTCCCCATTGACGTTGACACCCCTTTCTTTGTGTAGACGACCGACCCTCTGAATAGTTTAATGAATTAGAAACCGCATGGAAATTAATGATCTAATGTGTTGCAGCAACCAAAAATGCAAAAGCCAAATCCGAGACATACATATTTTCATTAGGATGCATTACCAAAAAAAATTACGAAGCTATAAAATTTATTATATTTTAAGTAAATATTAAGATTCGCGTGAGCTAGACCGATTTGGAAATAACGCCAAAAATCTTATTATTTTGATTCCGTTGGTAACATTTTTCAAAATTTGTTTTTGTTGTTCTATAAATTTGAAGAGAAAAATTTTATAAACTAGTTTTATTTATAAAAAACTCGATTTTTTTAGGAGTTTTTAAACAGGTCCAGTTCTCGTAAATTTTAATATTTTTTCGAAGTATTTTGGCGGAAGTCTTAAAATATAATAAATTTTATATTTGCGTTGCACAATGGGTAATTTGACCAAGTTTTGTGGCCGAAATTAACTATGACCAAATATCCATGTTTGTAGATTACTTTATATCACATAATTCCAAAAAAAGGGTCACTTTTTAATTTGTGTTTTTATTGAAAAGTTCGTATGCAGTTTTTTTTTTTAATAATTATATTAAAGAAAAAAAATGTCACTTAGTTACACAAAAATATACTGTGGCTAATTAAAAAATGCCTACTGATATTAATTTCAATTTAAAATCTGTTTGTTTCCTCTCTTTATTTTTCTCTAAAAAATATAATAAAATAGTTATAAATCTTAAAAGTACTTACTTTTCACTTTATTATCCATACCTTTGCTCCTTTTTTTTTATAATATCTAACCTAAATATAGTTGTTCGAAAATAGCTAAAAAAAAGAACAAAAAATCGATTCCAATATTCAACTCACAGACAACGACTTTAACCACCCGCTAAGCAGTGTCGTCCCTTTTTTACAAAACCAAAAGGCACAGTTCTTTGGTTTGAAGTTTTATTTATCAAATACCAAGGACAAACGTTTTTTTTTTCTAAGCGCGACTTCTGATCACATAAACGGATCAAATTACCCATAGTGCGATGGAAAAACTGTACCGTTTATTTTTGTATGAAGAGTGATGCACCCTAATGTACATACATAACCAAGTAGCAGTGAAGGGAACTGCTTTTTTTTGTTGGAAGATTTGTCCAATCTAAATGAATCTTTGACTGCAATAATAGCAGCAATAAAATTTATCAGATATTGTATACAAAAGGATTAAGTGCGTGCAAACATTGACGCCACTGATGAGCGCGCACACACACACACACAATTTCCAATGCATACATATGTACTACGAATGTTAATCCCGGTATCCCGACCTTTTAAAGGCCCGAAAATCCCGGGACTCGTGGCAAATAATACCGGGATTTTCGGGATTTGTAATTTGCACTGATGGCAATAATAGAAACTCCTTTTCTTGGCCAGTATTGCCTATATTTATTTTTTTCAGAGATATTTGCTTAGAGAAAAAGCATGGGTATCAAATTAAAGAGGATATCCTGTAGAATTTAAACAGATTCAAGTTTTTGATGCGAAAAGACTGGGAAGTATTGAAAATCCCCTTTTAAAATTTTATCCTTGAAATTTCGCAATATTTGTTTTCGAAAAAAATATATGTTAAGGACTTATATAAACTCGATAACATCCTCGAATTTCATCTTTCTAACTTTATCAGCTTCAAAAATGACCTATTCGTCCTTGTGAATCAAAAAATTTTAATGTTTTTTTAATTCTAATGAATTTTCCAATTGCATTTGGTACCCATATTTTATTCTACATGGCATCGAATTTTTTAAATAATTTTTGGAATTAAACAAATATTTGAAATATCAAAGTTCTTTAAAATAAATCCTGACGTAAGAGAGAAAAAATAAAATCGCCACTTTAAATAAAAGAGTAGGTTTCAAACCCATTTATTTATTATATATTTTATGGCAGAAGAGCTTCTCAAACCATTTAGAAGCAATTTTTTCGATTTAAGTTGTAGAAAAGTAATGAATATCTACATCCCGGGATCCCGGGATTATGATAACGATATACCGAAAATCCCGGGAGTGGAAAAAGCTGAAAAATTAACATCCCTAATATGTACATAAGTACATCAAATGTTCAATAGAGCGAGGGGTGCAAGCACCTTTTGTGCGTACGTATTCTGTAAGGGATGTGTGTATGTATGAAAGGCGTATGGGTTTTTGTACTAGAAACAAATAGGATAATAGGAGCTGAATGAAAGAAAGTCAAGTAAAGTGTGAATTTAGCGTGAAATTTATAAATTATTTCACTCAGAAAATTACTAGAATTCATAGCGAAAGAAATTAACCATAATAATAAGTTTTATTTTCGCCCCTCTGTGACAATCCACTTAATTAAAATGTACGAAATTGCATAAACATTAGGGATTCCTCACTAAAAACATAAAATAACTTTCGATTTCTGTTGTCTGGCAGATAGGAGGGATATGGAGGCTTATAAATATCTAAAATCCAATGCAAATCAATTGCGTAGGTCTTTGAGCCTAGAGGAAAGATTCGCTGCTATTACTAAATACATCGGCGAAAATTTATGAATTAGAATGCATGCTATGAATACCAAAGAATCCTGTCACTGAATCCGAGTGAACTCCAAAATAATAGAGGTATTCTCTAAGTCTAGCAAAACCCTTTCACGGTGCACGGATTGTATGGTTTGCAAAGTATTTCCATAGGAAAACCGATTCTACCGTGCAATCCGTGCATCGTGAAAGGGTTTTGTAAAACTTAGAGAATACCCCTGTTTTTTCGAAAATACCCTGGGCCAAGTAAGTTATACATTTTACTCTTTCGAAACGTCATGCATGTGAAGGTTCCCAACCACAAACAAGTGTTAAGAATATCAGAAGTATATTTTCTGCAGTTCGGTCTGCTCAATGCAAAAGAATGCCTTGCTAGACCTCTTAAGATTCTCCATAACAACTTCTGCAGAAACTGCTGATATGATGAAGAGCCATGAACCTTGCGGAACCTGCTATGCTGGTTCAGAAATTCTCGTAGGTTTAACCAACATGGCCGAAGTAGCAACGCGGCCACTTTTGGGTTTCGAAGACTATATACGATCGTTCGAATAGGAGGGTTTTAACCACCCGCGTAGTATCACAAAGGGGCCCATAATAGCCACTTCAAATTAACCTAACCTAAATCCGGGCTGAGTTCTGCGAAATTAAGCTGGCACTCAAACTCAGAGAACTCAGCATTACAGTATCTCATCTGCCAAAGTAATGCAGAATAATTGAAACGGCACTGGTGTTGAGAGCTCTGCCACCAGTAAATTTCCGCCTAGTGCCACTAAGTGTCATCCATTTCTTTGAAACCTGTAAAGCCTACCCTCGTACAGATAAGTAAGGACGCAAATTTGTGGTATGTGTAGCAATGCGGAAAGGGCAGTATCAGTTGTAGCGAATGTTCTTTGAAGTTTGGCGAACGGATTTTCCACGCTATTGATTGAGAATCTATTCAACCATTCCACTGATGCATAACCGATGATGAATCTGATCATAAAATAATAGAAATATACAGGAACATCCTTCCAAAAATGCCGCCAAATCTTTGGAGGTCTCATGATCGAATTGAGACTTCTATAAAAAAAAGCCAACCAGAATTACTCCTAGATACCTAAAAGTCCAACCTTCTTCTAGAGATGAAAACAAGCTGTCGTGGATACACCTTTTTGTGCTTTTCACGACTCCGTAAGTATAAAGTTTCCATCTGTTCCAGATTTTGACAAAAACGAGGTAAAAAAATCGCGTTTTTGCAGTATTTGAGAAGCTCTAGCAAAGAAAGAAAGCCTTCCACTTAGGCTTAAATTAAAGCAAAAACTGACTTTAAGTAAACTTGTTTTTCCGATATTTTTTTAATGCTTGTTTTTCAATAAATGACTATAAGTAACTAAGGTGCAGGGATGGTATTTTCAGGAACAGTAGTAGAGAATAAGGTGCTCGAAAAGGTCGAAAATGCTTTTTTGGAAATATCAGGACCCTGCTCCCTAATTTTATTCGTTTTCATGAGAACTATTATTGCTTATTTTTATAGAGAGATCGCGACCTGTCGATTTAGGTCAGAAAATAGGATTTTGTAGATTTATGAGTTTTGGAATGACTGGTTTTGATTCGATTTCAAAGATCGAATATGATCTAAGAAGAAGATATATAGGCCTTTAAATTGGTATGCAACAATCTATTGTCGGACTTGGCTTGTTGGGATTTTTTATCGGGTAAAATAAAAAAAATAAAAATTTTGCTCTACATTTTTTAGATTTTGATCATCGATAAATTCCACAATTCCAAAATATGTAGTACTATCTAAAATTAAATATATTTTTAAATAAACCGATAGCTCATTTATTGCAACGGCCTTGAATGTATATTGTTTATGTACCACCCTAGTGAAGAGTTCAAGGTTTAATTTAAGCCTAAGTGAAGGGGTTTGTCACGTTTTCTTTCTGTGTTCGATCTTCTCAAATAATGTAAAAAAACGCGATTTTTTTTTGACATTTTGACCTAATTTTTCTCAAAATCTGGACCGGATGAAAACTTTATACTTACGGATTCGTGATAAGCACTAAAAAGACTATCCAAAACAGCTTTAACATTTGCCGAACCAAAATCAGAGTTGCCCTGTGTAAGCTTTCCACACGACACAATAAGCATTTTTATTACTTTATCGCGCTATTCAATCGGGAATTACAAAAAAGCTTGGACGAATATGATTGCTCTTTTTTTAATTCGTGAAGAACTTTGTTTTTGCAATTATCTTTAATGTGCTTAATAGCCCGATCCCCAGCGATCACAACTTTTTCAACAATCAAAAAAATATTCTTATATATTTTTTTTTTAGAAAGCGCTTACAATTAATTTTTCGATATACATATTTACTTGTGTCAAAAATTTAAATTAATTCGCTTAGATTATTTAAGATACCGTCAGAAACGCTCTCTATATCGCAAAAAATAATTAAGTGCTTTAACTACCACATATTTTAAAATCAAATTTCCGCAGCACAATTTTAGAGCCAATGGGAAAAGCAGCACAAACTTTAGTGAGAATAGCAAGTTGAAACTGCTCTAGTAAAGAAGATACACTACGCAATGGACCTCTCCCTCTTGAGAAATTACCATGTTTTGCAACATTCGGACAACTTTGATTTTTGGAATATTGGCCAGCTTTTTCTTCATTTCTCACACTGTGCGACCGTTAAATATTTTTTGATTTCAGAATAAAAAAAACAGGGGCTATACTTTTTCGATTAAGAACAATCCTTCGGACTTTACTTTTTCACATGCACATTCGGGTCACCCTAATCTCCAGTAGGGGAGCCTTTTTTCGACGGGATCTCTGGTTTTTCTTTTCGACAACCCACCTCGTACCGATAGCAATTCAAGGCGAATAAGTGTGAAAAATATAAATAAATTCACAGTTAATTATGATGCGGTAACATTTGCCAAAAACCGCAAATTACCGATTATTTTCCCAGCAACTCATTTCTCATTTATTCCGTTTACAAATTACATACTAAGTACATATGTACATACATATGTATATGAAAATGACAGAAGTTTAAAGTTGTATGTAAAACAACAATTGCCATGAGTGATGCTTCAGTGAAAATGCAACCGATTAAGGTCTATTGGAGAAGGCGTAGACAAAATTATGTGCCTACGCATACATACATACATGCATATGAATATACATATGTACATAAATTGTAAGTAAAATGTTCCGCAAAAGACGAACATTGACCGCAATAACTTTGCAGCGCGTATACCTTGTCATTGCTGCTTAATGTTGTTGCTATTTGTGTAGTTGTTCTTGCTGCTGTTGTTGTTGGGCTACTGCTACCAACAACCACA
>NW_023464610.1:0-10452 GCF_013731165.1 Rhagoletis pomonella
AAATTGATACGCCCCGGCTTACCATATAGCCGTAGCTTTCGGTAAGGTGAAAAACATATATTTAATACGTGCGCCGGGTATTTAATGTTCGGCTCTGCCCGAACTTAGGCTTTCTTACTTGTTAGACTTAATTTAATTACATTTTACATTACATATTATTTTATTTTATGTATTTAATTTTGTTTTATTTTAAATCACTTTATCTTATGTTATTTTATTGGGGCTTGCTGTAGTTTTAACCCTCTTCCAAGTTTTTTTATATTGAATTATTATAATGCAACAGTTTTAAAAATATTGTCAAAAATCAACCGTTAGTTGTACTGTATTAAACTAGAATTTAAAAAGCTACAAAACTGCACACTCAAAAACTAACTGCATACAAAACATCTAATTATGTAAAAAGCTTGTAATTTTTTGAATTTTTCGCTTAACATAACATAGTATGTTATGTATGTATGTCTTTTACCTAATTGAATAGTTATTTAGCACCCAGATTTTTCGAACTGACTTCCGAGACAGGTCGATCTTCCACTCAGCAGTCGCTATGCTCATTGCGATTACCGTCCGATTAGCAAACTGTACTGTCAATTCGGCAGTATTTACTTTAGCCACCTAAATTCATATTATAGCCTGAGTCTTATGAATCTCAATTGATCTCTATAAATTTCAAGCCGGAATGATAAAAGTCATTGGACACATAGCACAGAATAAATTCTTTTTGTTTGTATTCAAAAATTTTCCTTTAGGGTATTAAGAAGTGTACAAACATACCGAACAATTAGAATAAACACATCGTCTTCGCTAATCAGTGGCTGGGGTCAAATATCAAAATAATAAATGTTGACACTTTGCGACGGTAGAGATATTCGTACATATACATGGCATTATCAGCAGCAAGACGAAGACGAGACTATGGTGGTTATGTACATACGGAGTATGGCCTAAATACACACGCTTACTCATAAACATAAATAGTATATGAATATGTATTTCCATAATTACGGGCACAAAAGTGACATACAGTTTATAGTAGAAGCTGGTGTAAACCTTAGAATTCACACATGAAATGTGATAATAGCTTTTGTGGAGAATGAGCTTAATTAAAGACTCACGAGAAGTCTTATTTACATGCATTTGAGTTTGTATATGTATGTGAAAATAAATTGAAGTATATATACATGTGTAGGTACATACATACAGTACAATAAATTCATATAAAATAGATACTTTAACAATAAAAAAAAAATTTCAGCTCCAATTGGCATTTCCTACTTAAATTTATTGGTTTACGCTTTTCTCCTAAGACCAATAAAATTAAGTTTTCAATAACTAAATTAGTACTAGAATGTGACACATACATATATACCCAGGCAATCAAATGCGGCGCGCCTCGAATTTCGAATGAAAAGGGAGTCGAAGTGTTTTTTTGTTATCTTGGTTTGATCCACTCAAGCTTATTCCGCCGCTTTCTAATGTGCCTGGAAAAAAGAAGCTATTGAGGTTATGGCAGTTGCGAATGCGAGTACAAAGTGGTTCCAAACCTCAAAGGACTGATTTTTCAAGATAAAAAATTATTTTTTATATATTTCATTATTTTTCCTTGTTTATTTGTATTTTTACTAAATAATATGTTATGTTTATTAATTATAAATAAAACAAAAAGCATTTTGAGAAACCGTAAAGCTTTATTTTCGGTCTGTTATCGGAGCACTCCCAAAATACTCCGTCTAAGTTATCTTCGGATGACTTAAGGAGTTTATTAAGGGCAGAAAAGGTGTATGTGTATACTGATGAGGAGGGCTTAGGGACACATTTTCAATGACCTTATGGTTTCTGTATGGATGCATATCGGACAGTGAAAGCCGACATGAACATTCGGAGTTATACAAATCTCGTTTATATCCCGGTTTTCGCTGTGGAAAGCCACTCTTTGACACCTAGAGTCCTCTGTTGGAAGAGCGATGAAACTAACCTTACATCACGCTTTTCGGATGGTACTAAGTTTCTTTAACTTTTAAAGACGTGTGTACACACGGATACAATACACCATTTCCGCAAAGGCAGCATAAGCTAGTCAAACTTAATTTGGCTCAGAACTAATATGAATATGATACATAACTTCTGCTGTGCTCAGAATTGCATCAAGCCAAAGCACCTGTCTCTCTTATTTCTAAACTAAAATTTATGGAAATAGCTTATTTCTGCAACTAAGTTCTAATTCGGCATTTCACCAATGATAGCGCATATTGGACATTTTCATCATTTATAGTTAATAAATAAAAGAGACTAATGCTTTGGCTTGATACATTCTGAACACAGGGTGTATGTTATTTTTTCTATATTTTTGTATATAAAGTTTCATGTATGTATATATGTATGAATATATCAAAAATCCATGCAACATATGTATGTAAACACATTCCACCATTAACATGTATCATTTAAAAAATATCAAGTTAGTGAAATTCGCATAAACAGTCTGGCAGCGATGACGTGCCCAAATCTTCGCTAATTTATTGGACAAACCAAATAACAAAGACAAATGAGAAACCAAGCTTAAAAGTGATAAGCGAAACTCTACACGAAAAAGATTTAACAAAAATCACAACAAAACCAATATCAATTTGAATATGCACATATGCGGAATTTTAACAAAATTTACACATATAAAATTACTTAGCCTATGCTGAGCGTAAAACCGAAAAATATAAAAAAGAATAAGTAGTTAAATATAAAACCACCAACGCAACCACAGACCACGAGCTTGAGATCACATACGAAACCGAGACTTTTCGATTTCAAATACCGTTGCCATTGCCTAGCTTATATACATATGTATGTACATTAGACTGCATCACCAAAAAAAGTTGCTGGTTTCCGCCGGAGTTACAAAACTCATTATGTTTGAAGACTTTCATTAAAGTATTTTGGAAAAATATTAAGACTAACCTGAGTTGGACCGATTTGAAAATATCTCAAAAAATGGGCTTTTTTATGAATAAAAATAGTTTCTTAAACGATTAAAAAAATAAAAATAAATCCCCTCAGATGACAAAACAGTTTAAGCTCATCAAAAATCTCATTATTATGATTCCGTTGAATTTTTTTGTGTTATTTTTTAAGATTAAACTGTTTTGTCGTCGGAGGTGAATTTTTTCAAACAAACCTTAAAAAACCTATTTTTATTCATAAAAAACTTCATTTTCGGAGGTATTTTCAAATTGGTTCAGCTCACGTAAATCTTAATATTTTTCCGAAATATTTTGGTGCAAGTCTTAAAATATAATAGATTTTATATATCCTGTGGAAAATCAGTACCGATGGTTTTTTTTTGTATGGGGAGTGTTGCAGTCTAATGTACATATGTACATATACTTGTTGCCACTGCCTGAATATACGCGCATACTTAAATATGTACATATACATACATTATATATTAAGTTTATTTTGTTGTTTTCTACTATTATTATCGCTTTGGCGATTTGCTATTCCGTTTGCCTTCCAGGCTGCCCTCAACTCAGCATTACGATCAGTTTCAGTTCGGACGAAGCTTAGTAAAGATCGCATCTTAGCGGCTTCTTCTTATTTCTCAGCTGAGATTTGTGTGCGTGTAATTGTGCTGCGTATCGTCTTTTCTTTTTTTGTCGTTGTTAGTGTTCCGCGTAGGGCTTTGAAAATGAAAATCCTTTTGGTATTTTCACTTTTCATTGTCGGCACTTTGGCCAACAAAGTGGGCAATCAATCACCAGCTGGACCTAAAAAACATATGGTTTGCTACTATGACTCAACGAGCTTCATCAAAGAGGGTGAGTAACCGGTTCGCATAAGTGTATTTGCATACCGGGTGTGTGGGGATTTTTCACTTGAAAAAGTTGTGAGAGTTTCTCGTTAAAAAAGTGATATTGCATAATATGTAGTTGTACTGATGACTTGAATTGATTTGAAATATTTAATTTACAAAGTGCCTGTGTACGAGTTAAGAAGTGAAGCCAGAAGTTTAATATACATATATGTAGCTAAATATGCAGTGATAAGAAAACAATTTTGAATTTATTTTAGAAATACTTATTAATTAAGGTTGATAAGTATTGAACTGGTAATACAAAGTTTTTAATGAGAAACAATACGCACAGCTTGTGTGAAATTATCGCTAAACAAAACGCGTTGATTACGGCACATTAAGCTAAGCTGTAGATAATGAGGATGAAACGGTACTAACGAGCGCATATGTAATTCCCAGAGTAGTTCAAATGAAATTGAAATTAAGTGGAAAATGAAAGTTATAGTAGAGAAAAAAATATAAATATAAAAATAAAAATAAAATTAAATTAAACCAAAATAAATAGAAAAATTAAACAGAAAATAACATGTTATTAAAAAATATGTATTACAAAATTTAATTAGAAATAAATAAATATATGAAAATATTAAAGAAAGAAAAGAAAAAATATTTGTATAGAAAATATAAAGTAAAAGGGAAAAGATTAAAAAATACACTGCAGATTAAAAAGTGAAAATCTAAATAAAAAAATTTACATGTTAAATTATATAAAAACACAAAAAAAGTTTTAAATAAAATAAAACAAAAAACATAACCTAAATTAAACTTAAAATAAAAATACAAATAGAAAAAGTAAACGAAAAATCAATTTAACTAAAAAAATAAAACCAAATCAAAAAACAAACAAAGAAATGAGGAAACTAAATATAAAAAAATATAAAAACATCTAAAGAAAAACCATATTTAATGGAACAGTGCCAAAAGTACATACACAATTGAAAAAATAGAAAAAAATAAAAATATTGAAAAAAGATTACAAAGCATATTTTACAAAAAAAAAAACTCTAAAAATACAATAAAATAAAATGCTAAAAAGACCATCAAATCCAATAAACCCTTACATGTTATAAATTCTGAAAATATTATTAATTTAAAAATAGTTTTCAGAGCGAAAATTCGCAATAAACGATATATATTTAACCCTTGTCGAGCACGAAAAATCGAGCTTAGAAGTTTGTATTTAATTAATTTCCTCAATATAACAGCACACACTTTTCCGTGTCTCAAATATCAGCGAAAGCTTATATTTTGTGCTAGCTAGTATATCAGTATTTGCCAGAGTGAATTTTTATGCGTTGCCGGTCTATACATAAAATTTAATAAATGTATAACCTAAAAAAGTTCTTCATGTGGACTATATCCCGAGTTACATTTAAATAAATCGCAGATGAGCGCAGCCTTGCTTTGGCTTGAGCTACTTTAAAATTTCTATGCCCATTTGTTTAGTGGCGCCACAGCTCATCTAAATCCAGTATAAGCACTAACTTGTTTGCGGATAGAGCTTTTTTTTAGCTTTTTAACCATTTTTTATAAGCACGCACGTTGTGAAATCTCTTTTTGATAATTCCTCATCTAAAACCATTAATTTTATAAGGCCGCTACATTTTTTTGTAACGATTTTATTAAAGAACTTAAGCAATACGACAAGAATAGTGAAAGCTCTCTTTGTAGTTCTACCATCAAGCAAAAATAATGAAATCTTCACTTATGAACATACGTACATACATTAATAGTATTTTTTATGAGCAAGTGAAAATTATTCGAAGGGGTTTCAAAGAAAGTATTAACATCCATTTTTCACAATAAACATAAAATAAAAATTTCGCAAGCGCCAGTTACAGTCCGCTAGGCACAACACGCTTACACACACACACACAACTTTATACCAAGAAAAATCTTCTCAAACACATTTTAAACATCTTCATTCTCTTTTTCGCCTTTCAGGACTTGGCAAACTTATAATTGACGACCTCGAACCGGCCCTGCAGTTCTGCGACTATCTTGTCTATGGTTATGCGGGCATTGAACGTGACTCCCACAAAGCGGTCTCACTCAATCAGAACTTAGACTTGGATCTCGGCAAGGGTCTTTACCGTACGGTTACACGCCTAAAGCGCAAATACCCCGCATTGAAGGTGCTGCTTGGCTTGGGCGGTGATAAGGATATCGAGACCGGCGAAGACGCCAAAGACTTACCAAACAAGTACTTGGAATTGCTGGAGAATCCGGTTGGACGTACGCGCTTCCTCAACACAGTTTATGCTTTGGTAAAGACCTACGGCTTCGATGGTCTCGATATTGCCTGGCAATTCCCGAAGAACAAGCCCAAAAAGGTACACAGCGGTATTGGCAGTTTGTGGAAGGGTTTCAAAAAGGTCTTCAGTGGCGATCACATTGTCGATGAAAAATCTGAGGAGCATAAGGAACAGTTCACTGCATTGCTGCGAGATGTAAAGAATGAATTCCGTCCCGATAATTTATTGCTGTCGGCAACAGTGTTGCCCAATGTGAACTCATCGTGTAAGTAGAAAATTTGGTCAATGTGTGGGTTAGGGTGTGCCAATTTCTAATAATTTTTTTCTTCAGTATTCTACGACGTGCCGGCTATTGTTAACTACCTGGACTTCGTCAACTTAGCCGCCTTTGACTTTTACACACCGGAACGCAACCCTGAACTGGCCGATTTGCCAGCACCGCTGTACGAACTGCCCGAACGTAATCCACAATTTAATGTCAACTTCCAGGTGCAACATTGGTTGCGTAACAATTGCCCAGCCTCCAAATTGAATGTGGGTGTGCCCGCCTTCGGCCGCGCCTGGAAGCTGACCGATGGTTCCGGCGACACTGGCGTACCACCGGTGGCCAATGTTGAAAATGAAGCACCCGCTGGCCCTCACACACAAATCAAGGGTCTCTACAGTTGGCCGGAGGTGTGCGCACTGCTGCCGAATACCAACAATGCCTATGGCAAGGGCGCCAACCTGGCTCTTACCAAGGTAGCCGATCCGACCAGACGTACTGGAAACTACGCATATCGCACAGATGAAAAGAGCAGCGGTCATGGCTTGTGGGTGGCGTATGACGACCCCGACACAGCGGCCGAGAAGGCTGGCTATGTGCGTCAATTCAATTTGGGTGGCGTAGCACTTTTCGATTTGTCCTTTGATGACTTCCGCGGCTCTTGCACTGGCGACAAATACCCTGTACTGCGCGCCATCAAGTACCGTCTGGTCAACTAAACCACAACGCAAAAGCCACTTACATATTTCTAACTTTTGACACATTAACAAAGTATCTATATCGCATGAATATGAATATATGTATGTATAAATATACATATATGCATACTTCACAGCAGAATTCGAAAAGGGCGTAGAATTAATTTAGTTTTTAATTTGGGCATTAATTAAAAAATTAGATAAATTTATTGCTCTAAGAAAATAAAACCATTCGAGATTTCCATACTCTCATCTATTTCCTAAACATAATTCAAATCAACTTTTTATACTCGGGTTTAAGTTTAAGATGATTTGAGTCTAGATTATAATTGGGGCCCTTATTGTAGAAGAAATTCGAATTACTGAGTCCGGATTTGAGATTTCTTATGAAAAGTTGTGTCTTAATAAAAATGCATATAAACACTAACTGTGTATGTAAATTTATGAATATATGTATTTTTTTTTTAATAGCTTATGCGAAGTTTAGTTTCCTTTACGAAATTAAAAAAGAAATTCAAGAGCTTCGAAATGAAAAAATATAATAGTCTTTTGAGAAACATTGAAATCTAACAGCCGGTTTCACCAGCAATCTAAATGGATAATGATTTTTATATTCTGTCAATTTCAATATAAAATTCAAAAAATTAAAGTAATTTTTCCATTAAACTGCTTTTGTGAAATTGGTAGTAAGGTACTTTCAAAGAGCTTAAGAGCTTTTGAGAAAACAGTAGGATTTTGAAAATTAGTTTGGAGTCATTTGAGTATTTCAAAAGCTCTATGAAAGCTTTTCATAAAATAACTATTACTGAAAAAGCAAAAAGCTTGAAAGCTCTTTAAAGCTAAAATAGGACTGTGAAAAGTTTCAGCACTTTTTAGCGGAAAATGTAACTACATAGAACTACTAATTGAATTATCAGTCGACTTTTTAACCGACTTTATAAAAAAGGAGAAGGCTAACAATTCGTCGGAATATATATATATATATATTTTTTTTTTTATGTATGTCACCGCATAACTTTGGACCACGGCAAGCGATTTCAATATTTTATTTTTCTATCGGAGAGGTAGTGTCTCCGAGGTGGTCCCATACCAATTTCGTTTAGATCCGATAATTTCCTCATTGAAAAAAAAATTAACGGTACTGCTAAATTTTTATATGGGAATGGAATTCGTTTGTGTTTTTTGCTTAAAAATTAATTGTATTAAATATAATGTTATTTTTTAAATGAAGTTAAAAGCTTTTGAGCAGTGTTGGCCAAAAAAAAGCTTTTACTTTAAGCCGGTCAGCTTAAAAAAATGGACGCGCGTGCATGGCAAGTGGCTAACTTTGATTTAAGGCAATTAAGAGCAAAAAAATTGTTACAATCAATAAGAGCTTTAACAGCTCAAATTCAGAAGTATTTAAGTAAATATATTTTAAGTAATTTCAGTGTCCAGTTGCCATCCAGGTGTGAATTCAACTTACAGTAGCAAGACTAGAGCTTTGAGTTAATAAATTTTATGTTTTAGCTGCTAAACCGATTAAGGAAAGCACAAAAGCATTATTTCCAAATACCTCAAAAACGTGTAGCCTACATTCTGAACAGTTACGACCAAAACATATGCATATTTCTCGGTAATGGCTTTTTGAAGATTTTAGAAGCTCGCTCTGATCTTACTTGATACGAATAAACTTTGACAGCTCAAAGGCTTAAGAGTGAAAATTTGAATAAATCTTTTTAAAGCAAAAAAAGCTTTATCTTCAAGCTTTGTGAAGAGCTCCAAAAAGATTTTAAGGCATTAAGCGGTGATGGGCACTGCCTTGCCCGCGGGCTTTTTATATATTTTTTTTTTTATAGGGCGCGCGCAGAGTAAAAGCTCTCTCTGTCCTTCGCTGCATTAAAGGGTTAAACTTTTATGAAAGCTACAAAGTTTAACTCGAATCCAATTCAAAATGCTGAATGATTTAGAACAGGCTAAGACATTTTATAAATAGGCTTTTTAAGTTATATACAACATTACGCTAAGCAAAGAGTTAATTTTTTTTAACTAGACAGCGCTATGCTAACCAAACATAGGGAGCTAATTTTTTTTTATCCAGTGCTTCAATGCTTCATGTGGCCAATTTCCAGTCAAAATGTATGTATAAATAAGTTGGATAAACTCAAAGTTCAGGGTTATTAAATACCTCCAAAGCCTATGTAAAACTAAATTTATACAAAGTGGAAGAATAATTTTTTTTTTGTGCATTTTCAATTTATATATGTGTATGAAAAAAGTATTGGCCGTTAGTAAAAATATACAGTTTCTAGAGCGGTGTGCTATGTTCAAAACGTCAAAAAACTTATTCAAGGTTGGCTACTGAAAGCTTTGAAACTAACATTATAACCACACATAAACAGCTTTGTTTGAAGTTTTTAACTCAAAATTTTGTTTTATATTTAGTTTATTTTATGTTATAAATAGCTAACTAGTGTACATGAGTAAACATTTTCCAACGCAATAAACACCGTAATTTAAATAAGTTTGGAAATATATTTTTTAAGCGAAAGTGAAAACAAGTGAAAAAGAGTTGAATATTCAAACATACACCTAGGCACACACACACACACACACACACACACAATGTGAATGCCTTCGCAGCTTAAGCTCTTGCAACGCCGAAAAGTAGGCAATTGAAACGCCAAAATGAAAGAGAAATACATTACTCGTTAAGGCAAATAAATAATTTAAATGGAATATGTAGTGGTTAGTTAGTGCTTTGGATAAAAGTTGAAATTTGTGCTTGTGCCGAAAAGGTGAAAAAATGAAAAGCGCGCCAGGGACTACGAGGGTGGGCGAAGCGAATACCATGGTTGCAGTAAAAAAAAGAAAAGTTGAGTGGTCGAAAAAGCAAAAAGAAAAAAAACGAAGCAGTGCTCAGTTTCAAAAGCAACACGGCTGCTTCCCTCGATGCTGGTATCGCGTACAAATGTAGCGCACAAATACGCGCACAACCATTCACATTCCAGCACATATTCTACGCCTCAGTGCTTGCCCGGGGTTGGGGTTGCAAGCCGTATGCCATGCCATGTCAGGGTTAAATTTATCACGTGCTCTAAAAGGTGAAGCAAACAAGAAACAACAAACAATAACAAATTGCCACAGGCAAGCGACGAGCGTTATGGCAGAAGACAGATGTGAGATTATATGCTTATACATATATATGTATATGCAGCTTTATTTATTTATAAAGTTATTTTTATTTTTTTACCTTTATTGCTGAGACCGCTGCTTTACGAGCTGAGAAGCGAACCTCCAGCACGACTACTATTACATTTATCTTTTGTTGTCCGCGTGTGCGTGTGTCTGGTCTGATATGAACCCCTTTTTAGGGAGGATAAGGAAATGCCTACCGATATCCCATCGTTTTTA
>NW_023464611.1:0-10451 GCF_013731165.1 Rhagoletis pomonella
AGCTATATGCAAAGAAGTAGTAGTAATAATAAGCAATTAAGCAACCACATATGTATGTAAAAATATCTTTATTATTAATGTTAATTGTAATTTTTATTCATAATATTGATTGCTAACTATTTATATTAGATTAGCAATGTATTTTGGAAAATAAATTTTGCAAAATAAAAATCAAAACAAATTTTAAGATTTTTTATTTAAAGTTTATAAGATTATTTTGAATTCGCTGTGAAGAGAATGCAACCCTGCGCCAGCTGAAGTGGGAAATGCTAGACGAGTGCAGATATATGTTTTCCTTACGAAGTATCTGAATGAGTGCGACAGTGATGCAAGGCTCACACGTACAGGGGGAAAGTGGTGACACCAGTTTTGTCACTAGTTTTGAAGTGACCGAAACCCACGGTTTCACCAGATTTTTCACCACTTTTGGCTGGCAGGGTGGCTAACCAGAATGTAGTACCACACCCACAAGCTATTTCGATAGCTACATCAGCAATAATACACCACAACCACAGCTACATATTATGGGCAGTTTAGAGAATTTAGAATATTTTAACTTTTGATAGCTCTTGCTACATACCTTAGCTTCACCATTCTGGTTAGACAGTAATACCTGCTTGTTTGATGCTGCATAGAAGGGATGTCAGTGACAAGAATACATCGATGTTTTTCGTTGATTTGATGCATCTTGCGCAATCAGGCGCGGTACGGTACAGGGCAGTATAATCCCGTACGATACGCGGTAACGATATACGCAAAGGAGCTCACACAGGCGCGGTGCGGTATAGTACAGTACAGCAAGAAACATTGTTGCCATGCGAAGAGTGATGAGGTCAGGTTAGCGGCACTATACACTATTTTGTAACGCATTCGTTTTTGTAAACTAATATTTTTTACTGACACTTTTTCCACTTTAATTTGAAGTTCTTATTATGATTTTTTGTTAGTATTAATGTAGTATTATTAATTTATTATCTAATGTGGTAGAATTCTAGCTCTTAACTGCAAATCTGCTTACGATATATCTGCGTATACCGCGCGGTCAACTGTGCACACTGCGGTATAGTTATGTACCGCCTTGTACCGCACTTCCAATACCGGGTCTGTTTGAGTGCTCCCATATACCGCCATGGTATTTGGTACCGCATATCATACGGGATTATACTGCACTGTACCGTACCGCGCCTGTTTGAGCAGCCCTTAAAAGTGCACAGATCGATGCCTCGATGCATGGGTTTTTTTCAGATAACAGGGGTTTTCACGAAATCTTGCAAAGCCTTTACACGTTGCACGGATTGCATAACTTGCAAACACTTAACAACATTTCCTATTGATGCAAAGTATGCAACTTCAAATCCAGGTATATATTTTCCAAGAAAGCGTAGCAAGATAAATGCAATCCTGTGCTGTTTTGTTGTTGTTCTTCTTCTTATTTCACTCACTTCAAGTTTTTTGCTGTATCTTGTTATTGTATTTGACACAGAATTTCGCTGCTTACTATCTATGCATGCTACAACTTTGCAATGGGGGCCCTCGCACTCTTGCAAATTTGGAATAGCAGTTTTGCATTTGCAAGACTTCGAGAATAACACAAATGTTTCACTACAAAATATGTTATTAGCAAAATTGTAAAAAGTTTTTTATAAATTAATACAACTTAGCTAATAATGTTTCTAACGGAACTTTTTGGAGCCATTTAAATATCTTGGTCAAAGTCTCTTTAGGTGTTTCGCTTTAATGAATCGAGGCATCTCTAGTACATCGAACCGACAAAATTATATACATCTTCTTCTTCTTCTTTGGCGCTGTAACCGCCTAAGCGATTTTGGCCGAGTTCAGCAATGCACGCCAGTCGTTTCTCCTCTGTGCCAACTGACGCCAATTGGAAACGCCAAGTGAAGCCAAGTCCTTCTCCACCTGATCTTTCCATCGCAGTGGGGGCCTCCCTCTTCCTCTGCTACCACCAGCGGGTTCCGAGTTGAATACTTTCAGAGCTGGAGCGTCGGTGTCTATTCGAACGACATGACCAAGCCAGCGGAGCCGCTGTATTTTATCGTTGTAAAGCTCATACAGCTCATCGTTCCATCGTCTGCGGTACTCGCCGTCGCCAACGCGTAAAGGCCCGTATATCTTCCGCTCCTTACTTTACTCCTTAATTGCCTATTCAGTCCAAAGTAGCACTTGTTGGCAGAAGTGATTCTGCGTTGGATTTCAATGCTGACATTATTATCGGTGTTAATGCTGGTTCCCAAGTAAACGAAATTCTCTACTTTCTCGAAATTGTAACTGTCAACAGTGACGTGGGTGTCAAGGCGCGAATGTGCTGACTGTTTGTTTGATGACAGGAGATACTTCGTCTTGTCCTCGTTTACCGCCAGACCCATTCGCGTTGCTTCCCTATCCAACTTGGAAAAAGCAGAACAGACTTCGCGGTTTTTGTTACCGATGATGTCGATGTCATCGGCATAAGCCAGCAATTGCACGCTCTTGTAGTAAATTGTTCCTGAGCGATTAAGTTCTGCAGCTCTTATTATCTTCTCCAACATCAGATTAAAGAAGAACTATATACATAGCTCACAAAAATTTAGTATAATAAAGTGCAAGTTTCAATTGCTTTGATTTATAATCATTTTTCTTTTGCAGGCTTGCACTTTGTTATACTAAAATTGTATGAGCTACAAAACTGCATATCCTAAAATGTTCTAAAGACTAATATTAAAAAGTTTAAAATGTTTATGAAGATTTGGAGAATTTTTTCTAAATTTTGTATACAGTTCCAAACATTGTTTTCTATGGTTTTGGCTAAAGCCTGAATAATCAGCCCTGTTCTGCAATCCGATTTGCTTCCGATTGTTAGTGTTCTGCATTCCGACAATCGGAAATTATTTCCGATTCCGCCTTGTTCTACATTTCGATCCACTTCGAATCGGAATTCCTTCGGAAATTTGATGTTCTGCATTCCGATTATCGGAAATTTTTTATCGGAATTGTTCCGATCGTTTCCACGATGTTCATCAATAAGTAGGAAGTGTTCGTGGGGTGCTCACTTTCAATAATTTTATCTGCAAGGTTTTTAATAGTTCAACATAAAAAAAAATGAATTGCCTTGTTTGCAACGAAAGAGTTGGGCGCGACAATCCCAATAAAATTGATTGTTTCGATTGCAAACACTTTTTTCATTGCAATTGTGTGAATTTAAAATCTGCCGATATTGAATTCTTCAAAACAACAAATAATAAATACCGGTGTGACAAATGTAATATAATGCGAAGAAAGTCGTTTCAACAAGCAACAACAATGCCTACACAAATAGCAGAGAGCCAACATCAGCAAATGCCGGCTGCTGTGGGACAGCAAGAAAGCGCTAGCAGTGGAAGGCAACGCAAAGCAGTGGGTGAAGAGGAACAAGTGCAGAAAACAACAAGTGCAAATGCAAACAATACAAGTGACAACAAAGTAACTCTTCAACTCTTATACAAAGAGATAATTAGCTTGAAGCAAATAAATACTGACTTTCTCGCAGCGATACAACAACTAAAGGAAGAGAACAATGAACTAAAAATTAAGGTTACGAAGTTAGAAAATAAGTTGAATTGGAACGAACAAAAAACATTAGAAAATACAATTGAAATAGTGGGAGTGCCGATAACAAATGAAGAGAATGCGAAAGAATGTGTCAAAAAACTTTTCAGTGATGCATTAAATGTGGTGGTTTCCGATAATGAAATTGAGGAATTGAAGATTAAACGTATAAACGTAAGGGGAAGTAATTTTAAGCAAAAAATCTGGGTAAAATTCAAGTTGAACGAAAGTAAGAAGAAAATTATGGCTGCTAAGAGAACTGCCAAGAAGAAACTAAATACCTCAGTTTTTTCCGGCACGAGCACAAATAGTAAAAATATTTTTATTAATAATTGCTTTACCAGTTATAACCGCGCATTGTTTTTAGAAGCTACAAAAGTTAAAAAGCAAAAAAAGTTTAAGTATCTGTGGCTCAGTAACTCAAGGTTACTTATGAAAAAATCGGAACATGATAGAGCTGCTGTCATAAAAACGTTTGAAGACCTAGCAGACTTTTCTGTTTAGTGCTTTTGGATTCTTTTTTGTTTTCATAAATGAATACTAGAACGTTTTTTATAGACCACAGCTCTAACATAAATATCAACATAAATGTCATAGAAGATTTAAACTTTTTAACAGTAGAAAGAAATACTTTAACCGTTGTTCATCAAAATGTGAGAAGCCTCCGACAGAATTTTAATTCATTATGTTTGAACCTGGAAGCCTTTGCTCATCCTCCAGATATTGTGTTTGTAACGGAGATATGGATCTATTCTTATGAAGTTAATGATTACCATATTCCCGGTTACAATTTCTTCGCGAATACTAATGATTCATACTCGGCTGGTGGTGTCGGAGTTTTCGTACGCAATATATATGAGTACGATGTTACACGTTTTTGCCTAGCAAGTGCGGATATTTTAAAACTTAATTTTAATACTAAAAAGGAACTAATTAGTTTTGTATGTGTTTATAGGCTTCACTCAAAATCGTTACAGGTATTTCAAGAAGAATTTTCTTCTGTTTTAGATAGGGAAACCATAGCGAATCTAGTCATATTAGGAGATTTCAATATTGATTTATTAAGCGCTAATGCTACAGTAGATAACTATCTTGAACTGTTGGCAAGGCATGGCTTGTCATCTTTTATTAAAAGTATTACCCGGCCAGTTTCTGGAACAAATATAGACCATATTTATGGACGCTTCGATAGTAGTACACTTAGCCCATCTGCGGGTTTGAACTTTGATCTTGGAATTTCTGACCATTGTATGATTGGACTGAAAATTAGTTGTTTAAATAATGTTCGCAATTTCAATAATAACAGTCCACCAGTCATACAGAAAATAAATTTTAGCGCTCTTTATAATTCACTTCGTTTAGAAAAATGGGAAAGTGTTTATGCGGAAAAGGCCGTGAGTAAAGCCTACAATTTATTTTTGTCTACGCTTCAAGCACACATAACAGAATCTAGCTTTGTTACTTTTCCCAAAAACTCGAAAACTATTCTCAAGCCCTGGGTCAATTGTGATCTACTTAAGAAAATTAAACTTAAAAATAAATTGCGCGTGAAATGTCGCAAGCACCCAACAAACACTCGCCTACGGAAGCGTGTGAAACTCCTCACATACAATATTAATAAAGAATGTCGTTTCAGGCATGATCATTTTTATAAGAATAGATTTTTAGCTGCGAAGGGTGACGTGAAGAAAGAATGGAATGTGGTCAACGACATTCTAAATCGTAATAAGAAAACCGAAACTAATCCGTTTGTTTTAGATATCGACGGCGAACTTGTTTCTCACCCTTTAGACGTTGCCAATCATCTCAATGATTTTTTCGTTACAATTGGAAAAGAGTCCGCTCCAAAGAATAATAATATGCGCTGTACTTGCAACAACCACTTAATTTACTCCGTAAATACTTCTCCCGGCTCTTTGAACCAATTTCTGGGTCAGAGATTTTAAGTTTAATAAATTCTTTAAAAAATTCTGATTCTTCTGGAAATGATGGTATCTCAAACCGTACTTTAAAGAACATTGCTTTATATGTTGTTGATATTTTAAAGCATTTATTCAATTTTAGTATAGTCACAGGAGTGTTTCCAGCCGATTTAAAATGTGCTATTGTCATACCACTACATAAGAAAGGGAATAAGAAAGATAAAAATAACTACAGACCTATTTCTCTCTTGCCATCAATCTCTAAGGTTTTTGAGAAGACTGTTAAATGCAGAGTCTTGCAATATTTGGATAAAATAAAGTTTTTCAGTCCATTGCAATATGGATTCCGGTCAGGAGTATCTACTGAAGGTGCTCTTCTTAACTTTAGCTCGTTTATTTATAAAGCAATGGATGAAAAAGGGACTTGTGCTAGTCTTTTTGTTGATATAACAAAAGCTTTTGACATGGTCGACCATAATATTCTTTTATGTAAATTGCACTCAGCAGGTTTCCGTGGAAAAGTTCTAGATTGAACCAATTTTATTTCTGATTTATATTAACTCGCTTTTTTCAATGCCTTTTGTAGGAAAAGTCACAGCATTTGCAGATGACTTGGCAATCGCTTATAGATCAAACAATGCTTTCAATCTTTTTGTGGACATAAATCACGATGTGAGCCTCCCAAGAGAATGGTTTGCTTCTCATAAACTTATTGTAAGCAATAAAACTAAACTAATGTATTTTAGTCTTAGTGGCAAGGAAGTAACTAGTGTTGATATTATTTTTCACTCTGCAAGCTGCTTGCGACATAAACTATGTACTAATACTTGTATTGAAAACGAGTCTCGTGTTATTTATTTTCCGGATTCAAACTGTGACGCAACATGTTTCAACGTCGAAGTTGTTTATAATTTTAGATATCTGGGTGTTATAGTCGATCACAACCTAAGCTCGTCTTCGCATATCTCTGCCATGAAAGTTTACATGCTAGCAACCGTTCGCTCATTTTATCGCCTTCAGAAACTATGTGCAAGCAGTGTGCTAAAAATGATGTACTATGGACTAATACAGTCTAAACTTCAATATGGCTTAAGTCGCTGGGGCAGTGCATATTCTAGTAGAATTCAACCACTCTTAACTTTGCAGAAGTGTCTTATACTTAGGATTTGTAATGCTAGCCGTTTAACACACTCGATGAATCTCTTTAGGAGACTAAATATTCTCCCTGTAAGACACTTGTACTACTTTAAAGTTTTAAAAATTTTTTGTATGAAAAGTGGTTACTTACGAAGTCCTATATACACTTCACTCATATTAAGAAGCAATTCTAATACAAACGTCACTGTTCCTGCCTCACGCACAACTCTGTATCGAAACTTCTATACCATAGTATCGTGTATTATTTTCAATAAACTTCCCGATGATATAACTACAAACAATTCGTAGAATAAGCGTTTTTCTGAAGCTGGTGAAATTATGGTTTCTTGGTTTAAGCCATGACGATATTCAAGTTCTGTTACGGCCTATCACATAATCGGCTTCCGACTTAATAACATAATAACATTGCAGCATATTTTCTTACTACTTTTTATTTTGATTTAACAAGTTCACTTGTAAGTTGCTTGCTATGTAATGAAATGATGTACTTTATTTCTATTAATTTAAAAAAAAAAAACTTTTGTATTAATAATTTATTTATCATCAATGTTAAACCTTTATAACTCCGGTAAATGATATTCTTTTTGCACCCCACGTTTCTACATCTCTATACTTCGATTGTAATTATAACAGTAAATGGTGTTATCACTGTTCTCATTTTGAACACTCAACGCCATTAGCTATTATCTTATTGTATCTATTTTACTGTATGTTCACTAATGTACAAACTAATGTCAATTTCTTTAAATTTCATAAGATAATAATGAATAAAAATGAATGGATGAATATTCTGGCAATTTTATTTTCGGAACTCTCTGAAGAGGCCAAGTATTTAGAAATTACGCTCATAAGAGGCATATTTGGTACTAATATCTTAACAGGACTCGTGTTAAAATTACACGTACATTTAGTCCAGTAGTGGACTTATGGGTAGTATATCTATGAAACATGAGCTTAATAAATAAGAACTTTATCATTTCCAGCTCTTTAGTCGCTTATAAAATGAACTCCCCTTCATAGTTTTGTTAAAGCAACCCAATGTGAGCAGCAAATGCGATTTTCTCGTACAAAGAATTTGTCTTCAGGTATTCCCATAGAGATACCAGTATTGAAAAGGGGCAGACTTTTTGGTTCCATGCCGAAGGAGATCTGGTTTGACAGAAAGTCCTTAGAGAAAATATAAAATCACGAAATAAAATAAGTAAAATGCTTAGAATGAAATTAGAGCTACAGTATTGGATCCTAAATATACTTTTGGGAGAATATAATTACATTGCCTTCAACTCTAACCTCTTGAATTAACTGTTTTCCCAACTTTATACCATTAACTAAATTTAAATATCACTAAAACTTTCTCACACTGTACAAAGGCAGCCAACTAAGAGCTTCCACCATAAATCTTTTGTACAAACTAAACCACACACACTTGCCGCAGGATATCGGCTAACTGCCGTTGGCAGGATGCACTGCAGTTTAGCTTTGCTTCGACTAGGCAGACGAGCCACGCTTTTCTATGCACAGTCACGTGTCGATACAATGACAAATCTTTGCTGGCGATTGTCAACTAATAATAAAAGTAAAGTGAAGCACATTTCGGCCGCTGTGGTGTAGTGGTAAGCAGTGCGCGCTTTCACACATCAGCACCTGGGTTCAAGCCCTGGTCAAAGCAACATCCCAAAAAATATAGAAAAAGGTTTTTTCTTAACAGCGGTCGTCCCTCGGCAGGCAATGGCAAACCTCCGAGTGTATTTCTGCCATGAAAAACAGCTTCTCATAAAAATACCATCGCCGTTCGGAGTCGGCGTAAAACTGTAGGTCCCTCCGCTTTGTGTGACAACATCAAGGCGCACGCCACAAGTCGGAGGAGAAGCTCGGCCAAACACTAACATATGTGTAAGCGCCAATCTATTATTATTATTAAGCACATTTGCAATTAAATTTGCTATTTGTTAAACGGAAACGACTATCTTCGCACACGTTTTTGCGAACAAGTTATTGAGGTGATTGTGCCCTGAACTCGTTTATTTACTCTGGTTTATTTGGACAACGAGATGGGCCACTTTAGAAGATGCAATGTTAATCAGTGGAAATTAAGCCGCAATTGGTTTGTGCTTTTTGTGGCCTTTGGCAAATTTTACTGTCTTTTGTGTCACTGAATGTGGAGGAAAGTGACTGTATTTGACAGGAAAAATATGTGGCAATAAAAATAAGGGTTAGTAAGCAATAGAAGATTTACATAAATTATTGCAATGAATGTCGAAATGGTGGTACATCTAAGGCAAAAATATGACCCATGTCTATTTTGAATCAGCGAAAGAAAATTCGACTTAGTACTGCTTTTCTAGCGTAAAATATTTATTATTAGGATGCAAAATACATGTTACCCGGTTACGCCTTGCTGTGGCTCATAAAATAATAAAATAATAATAATAATAATAATATAATAATAAAATGGAAATATCAAAATCAGATACTTGTGTGATTTTCTTTGCACTCTACCAACGACCTGCATATGCTGTCATATCTTTTCCCCGGCATTATAATGAAAATTCTAAAAAAAAATGATTGAATTTTTTTGACAGCAAATCAAAGCAAAATAAATGATCGTAAAGCGTACCTTAATTCACGTTAGCCAAGTGCTATGTTAATCTAAGGCATTTGTTTACGAAAAAGCGAAACAGAAATTGTATAAATTTTACACATGCTGTCGGAAAAAATTGCACTTGAGTTAGAACTAAGACAAACGTCATGTATAAGAAGAAATCTCAAGAGGTAGTTCTGTGTTTATCTGTTGTTCTGTATAAAATCCATTAAATTAAAGAATGTTAAAATTTTTAATCACTTGTTATTCCAAGTAGAGGCTTAAATGTCGTAATTCTGAGGACCGTTTTTTTCAAGTACATAGTTTTTAAATTATATCTGTGCTTTAAATAAAAATTTTGTTCAGAAAAAAATGTGTTTGAAGGGAAGATAAATTTTAAAACCTACTTGCAAAACCGGCACTAAGAGTATTTATTACCTCCAAGTAAATGCAGCAATCAAATGTTGAAGGTTAAGTATGAATTAGGTAGGCAGATGGAGCTAGCATTCTTATTGAATTGCAGGTTGAATATTAGATAAAAATGTTATTGATATGGAAACTTAGATCTTAAGCTGGCTAATATAAAAAAGTAAAAAATTGTAAAAACTAAATAAATAATAAATAACACAGAACCACAAAAAAATGATGAACGGTTCTTCTGAACAGAATACGCTCAACACGAATCTTAAATCCGTTTTCATCCATCACGTCAGAATTTTTTTCTAGCGCAAAAACATGGCGAACTTTATGTGAAATTTTGTTAATAAATATTGACGGATTTACTTTTATCTTAGTAAAGCAGATACTTGAGGTCGCTGGTTACGAATCCTCGATTTATATCCATATCAATTATATAAATAGGCAATCATGTTTCCTTTACACCCCTTTTACAGCTAAACTATACCTTTAAGGTATAAACAATTATATATAATTAGAAAGGTATTTTGATGCTGATGTGCAGGCAATTTTTAAAATTTCAAATTAGTTTAAATAGAGCGAAAAAATCAATTCAAAAGTCACACCAATACCAATGCCATACATGTACATTAGGGTGGATCGACAAAAAATGTTTTTCCAGTCCACCCCTAGGATTAAAGATATTTTGAAGGCGATCGCAAAAAAATTTTTTTTTTTTGCCACGCCCCCCCGATGGGCTATTTACTTTTTTTGACACTACGTCGCCATTTTAAGTCCGATTTTAATGAGCC
>NW_023464612.1:0-10449 GCF_013731165.1 Rhagoletis pomonella
AGAAATTTAATGAGCAGTAATTAATTAACAGCAACAAATTTGTTGTTAGTATGCAGGTATGTATGTATCCATGACAATCACGTTAGGGGGGGAGGAAACAATATGTCACCATCGTGCACCTAAAACAAAGCTACCGTCATACATACATACATACACATGTATCTATAAACAATATGTAGTCTCAATGTGCGCTCTCCAGGGAGATCATACTAATACGGGATGGCTACCGCATACGCCTCGCGCGTTGGCAACACTTTGAAAGCGTTTCCGTTTTCAATTTGCATGAATTTACGAAAATGAAAGCACTGTGCCAATAAAAACAGGAAAATAATCAACACTTCGTTGGTGAAAAGCAGCGTTAATAAGCGAATGGCGTTGAATGCCATTTGCATTTCTGTACCTGTTGCCCCTGTGGCAGGCGAACGGCTTCCGTCTCCGCTCAACCGGTGAGTTGTCGTCGCCTGTAAATGGATCGCCTTGTGAAATTCGGTAATTGAGTGTAATTAAAGCCTTTCTCGCTTGTAACTCATCGCAGTGTCCTGCCTGTCGTCGCTTGGTGGCCACTGTACACTTTCAGCTCGTTGCTCTCAAATTTCGACTGCTGGATGCTAGGTGGGTGCGATGTTTGATGCCTATTTGGTGGGTTATGGCGCTGCGCGAAACTGCCTTGGAGCGCTGCCATAACTCTTTGGCGCTTGCTGTGCTTATTGTTTTAATTATGTGGCGTGAATAATTTTCGCCACGATGCTCGCTCTCTTACCCCTCCACACTCATTTCATCAGTCGGTTTTTGTGTCATTGATAATTTAATTCTGGAAAGCTTGTGCTTTGCATGCTCCCGTCTCATATCCTTAATGATGGAGTGGGTTTTAGTCAAAGTTGTTTGATTTTGATTGTGGTTAATGAAATATCCGATTTAATTATGATACTTTACAGCTTCCGTAGTGGAGCGAAACTCCCGTTGTTGCCCTGTGATTCTTAAGTTTAATGTTTTCTCGAAAGTAATTGCATTAGAAAAGTTTGTTTGGGGGATCTTTAAAGCCGTGTACATAGATTGCAGTAAAATTATAAACTTGCATATATTTGAATGAAAATATATTTTATAAATTTAGATATTCCATACTAAGAGATTTTAGGTATTTTATTTCGTTTTTTTGCACATTTAACGGATTTTGAAAGTCTTGTCCTTGTATTTGGCTGCTTCCCACCATCATAATTCAGGAACACCGAAGACAACCTTCTGATGAGGATGCTAGACACTCATTTTGGGAGAGTACCGTTCGTAAGCAAACTTTTATAAAAACTTTGGCGTCTAATCTCTAAAAAGAATTAGTCTCCATGGGGCACTATTGAGCAATTAATTAGTTGCAATTAGTCTCATACGGGTATTATTGGAGATCGGTTAGCTTCGATTTATGCCTAACGGGCACAACTGGAGATCAATTAGCCCATTACTCGTCGCTAAAGACAGTGTCACACGATTGGTACAAAATAAAAAAAATTGGGACGACAATTTTTTTGTAGTCACTCGATTGGTAGATACAATACAGCGAACTCCTATTGAAAAATTTGAACAATTTGTTTTTCGCGATTGGGATAAAGAAAAACAGTTGTGCATTCTCACGATTGGCATGCGATTTGCACCAATTCTTTGGCAAACGCCCAATCGTGTGAAACTGCCTTAACAGGCGAAAAATTAATTTTTGTTTTTAAAAGCTATTATGTACTCTCTTTAATAAAGACAAGCTAAGCGGTTCATCTGTCCATCACAAGAAGCTTCAAAAAAAGCTCATAAATCTAGGCAGGGAGGACCTTCGAACTCTCACTGGGTACTTCACGGGACATTGTTCCCTGCGTTATCACCTCAGTAAAATGAATCTTTCAGACACGAGCGTCTGTCGCTTCTGTGAGATGGACGAAGAAACGCCAGAACACATCCTTTCTGAATGTGTTGCTCTCGCTAGACGCAGACTCGCTCACCTAGGTGGTAGAACACTTAATCCATTCGAAATATGGAACAAAAAGCCCACCGAAGTGCCTGCTTATATTAAAAGCCTTCATATATAGGGTAAAGGGCCACGCACAATAGACCACCCTAGAGGTCGCAGTGCTCAAGGCTCATAATAATAATAATAATAATATCCCCTCAGCTTTAAAAGGGAAAATATATTCTCTTCATAGGACATGATCGGACAAAAGGAAAAGTCTATTTCATAAAAGAGATCAAAAGTGGTATTAGTCGCAGGTAACCCCGGGGATCAATCTGGCGTCATTCCGGAGGCAGTTTTTTTGTAAGCTACAAAGCAAGACTCACTCTAGACAACCCAATAAAAACATAACTTATACCAACTATTGTGGTTTTCTACACAATAATTTTTCACAAAAAAGCTCAATAAAAATTATTTAATATGATTTACTAGGTAAAAAATAACAAAAAACCAAATATATAAGGACGAGCACACCTGCAAGTTAAAAATTCTAAAAATAGAAATTAACTAATCAAAATTGCAGGTTAGCATCTTTATAAAATCAAAACTTTATTGCGTTACACTGTCGCCTCCATGCGAGAAAAAGTTAATACGCTGAATTTGGGTTGAGCTGTTGTGGGGAATGATCAGAACGAGTCGATTTAGCCAAGTCCAGCCTTTGAACACAATCTAGTCCCTCAATTTTCGAGATATCCGACTGAAATTTTGTAAGCGAGTGTATTTTTATAATAGCTGTATGTGTTTTTGTAAGCGAGCGACAAAAGAACGCTCAACTCGGGTTAAATTTCCTTTTAGCCACTTAAGCAACCCTGCTGGTGGCTGTCAAGAAACATGTGATTAGTTTAACGGGATTTAGACACAAAAAAACAATAGAAATTAGTTATTATGCGAGGTATTTGCATAATATATACACTTATTTAAAATATAAATCATGTACATACGAAAACAAAAATTTCCCTCTCCAATTTCCCAGTAACAATTCACAATAGAGCAGTTTTTTCACTTAACAACACTCTGTACTCTTCAGGTCGCGTATTTTTTAACCGACCTAGCTGAACTCGGATAAATAGCCGTTTTTTTGTGGTTGCTTTGCATGTATTTCGTCATTTGAGCGAGTATTCTTTTGTAGCTCGGTTGCAAAAGAATGGACCTTATGTATTATTCATTTGTCGGAATCGTCAAAATCGGACCACTATAACTTATAGCTCCCATAGAACTGATTGCTCATTTTAGTTCTCGCTGCTGGTTGACCATTTTGTGGAAATGCTCATATGTACATATATTTGATGTAAGTACTTACTATTTATACACTCGTTCCCGAAATTAATTCGTTATTAAGCTACAGAGGCAGACTTTCCTGTACATCCAACGCTGCTACAATCTTCTCGTAAGCTCTTATTAAAGTGCAGATTAATTGCTCTAATTAATTGTTAAGTAGCTGAAACAACAAACATCAGTTTCACCAGAAATGTTTACGCAGTTGTTAGTCAATAAATGCGAGCCAGTAAACCAGATGGCATTTCCGTTTTTCATAGCAGGAAATCAAAATCGGGTCCGTAAAGCAATTCTCGGCTATGTTTGCAGTCTGCCTGAACTGCCTGTCCGTGCGAAAACATATCCGATCTGACAGACAAGCACAATAAGACGCAGCAAAATCGTCCAGCTAATGTGCGTCGAATGAGACGGGTTTCATAATCAAAATGATTTGTTTTCTGGACTTTAATTTTGCCAATGTAAACAAGTCAGGCCAGGCCAGGCCAGGCCGCGCTGCTGGCCAAGGAACGCTATGAATTACTGCGGATTAATCAACGCACTCGGTGAAATGTGAGTGTGTTTCGGTTTGTTGTTGTTTGTGTAACATCCAAATACATACATACATACATACATACATACAAGCAGTGAGTTCAAGCGGAAGTCGTTGGCAGCAGCAGCAGTCCGATTTGCCCAAACCACTTGAACCAACCGACAGATCAATTAAATAATGCGCTGCTGGAATCTACAGAGTTGTAATTATGATGATACATTCACTGCTATTCCACACACGCGTATACATACATATGTACATACACACAGCAGAAAAAGTTTGCGTACAGATTTTCCTTACAATATTCATACTGTTTTTCATTAAAAAAAACTTCGTAAATTTTTTATAAAGATATATGGGGTATTCACAACGGTGTCATAAGTGTCGTATTGTTGTAAATTTAATTAAAAAATATATTAATTGAGTATGCGAAGTACCATCAAAGTCATATTATGCCTTTTCGCAGTGTTAAAAAATAGTTGGTTGTGGTTTCAAGTTCTCTAAACATTTATTTAAGCTAACGGTACACCGTGGTATCACGACAAAAACTTTAAACTTGTGCTGAAAATTTGGCAAATCAATTATATAAATAGGCAATCATGTTCCCTTTACACCCCTTTTACGGCTAAACTATACTTCTAAGGTATAAACAATTATATATATCATTAGAAAGGTATTTTGATGCTGATGTGCAGGCAATTTTTAAAATTTCAAATTAGTTTAAAATAGAGCGAAAAAATCAATTCAAAAGTCACACCAATACCAATACCATACATGTACATGGTTGGGGCGGAAATGCCTCCTAAATGTATGCTTTAATATTGATAGTGAATTAAAGAAACGTGCTAAGCAGCAGTTTAGGAATAAGATGTATGTATGTATGTATGTACATGAATAGATTAGACTCAAACAAGGAAGAAGGTAAAGTTGAGTATGGAGAAGAAGAAAGGGATAAAGCAAAGATTAACAGAAGTACGAGAAACCGAAATATGAAGACAAAGAGGAAGGTAAATTTAAATTCTTAATAGTCTACATATGTAATCGCAAAGATGTGGGGGAATATGTAGATGGAGAAAAGAACGAAGATAAAGATCTGGTTAAAAGTCAAGGAAATGATAAATATAAAAATTAAAAGATAAAGATATAAAAAATAATATCTATAGATAAAGGTAGAGACAAAGACAGAAAAAGAAAGATATACAATAGAATGACATGTTAAGTTGTTTTATGTTATGTTATGTTTTGTTATATTTATCTATTTATTTATTTATTTTATATTTATTGTTGCTGTGTTACGTAATGCTATGCTATGTTATGTTATTTTATGTTATGTTATGTTATCTTATGTTATGTTATGTCATGTTACGTCATGTTATGCTATGCTATGTTATGTCATGTTATGTTACGTTAAGTTATGATAGTTTATCTTATCTAATGTTATGTTAAGTTGTGTTATGCCGTGTTATGTTATATCATGTTATGACATGTTATGTCATGTTATGTTATGTTATCTTATGTTATGTCATGTTATGTCATGTTATGTTATGTTATCTTATGTTATGTTAAGTTATATTATGTTGTGTTGAGTTGTGTTATGTGGTATTGTTATGTTATTTTATGTTATATTCTGCTATGGTGTGAAACGTATTTCACCTCAATTCAGCTCAATTAACTCAACTCGGCTCAGCTCAGCCCACCTCTGCTCCCCTTAATTTAAAAGGTTGAATTTCAACCGCTGAGCGAACACTAGTATTTATAATTTTTAGACTAAGGTGGAAACCTATACTTGAATGGTTTAAATATATTGAAGAATGAACTATATTTTTCTAAAAATGAACAAAATGTTATTCTTTGGAAAACACACATATGTATATAGCATATGTATATATGAATATTTTTGAAAAACCTCTGTACGAAAACTTTTTCTAGTGGGTGTATGTATTTACATGTGTACATATGTATATACATACATATATATTTTAGTTTGGGGCAATATGAAGTACATAAATCAGCAGCCCTTAATCTGCTTGTTGCTTTTAACTTTATTACCTGGTCCAGTTGGTGATTTCCAATTTCTTCATTAAACGCTGACTTTTTTTTTGGGTAGTGGCAGAGAAAAAGGATTTGCTTATAAATAAAATTTGATTTGAATTGATTGATCATTCCCAGCGGGAGACCGAGAGTGAGTGGATTAATTTCTACTCGAATGAATTGGGCGGATACGAAATATTACCGAACAAATAAAGGATAAAGCTTTGGCTATGTGTACTTAACTATGAACGTATGAATGTTTATTTCGATATCCATATCCTACTTAATTCATACAGAGTTATGTACATACATACATATACATAAGTACACATGCACATTGGAGAGGGTGACATTTAACAGACTACAGACATGGTTGTGAGGCGGTTCATGACGCACCACAGGATGCCAGCCATTGTTGACAATTATTTTTATAGTTTGACTTTGATGTTTCGAAAATTTGATTTCAAGTTAAGACGGTACATAATTAACTTTTTACAATGACCTCGCTGCTGGCGGAAGAATTTTCAAGTTCTTTAATTTTAAAAAAAAAACGCAGGAAAATTATATTTTCTTCCTAATGTATATATTTTATTTTATAATATGTATGTACATTAGGGTGGTCCAAAAATGCATGTGAAAAAGTAAAGTCGGAATTTGTATGCTCTCACCCCCTAGGATTGTTCTATATCGAAAAAAGTATATCCTTGTTTTTTTTTATTTTGAAATCAAAAAATATTTAGAGGTCGCTCAAAGCGCCCAAAATTTTGCATGTATTTATATATTTTCGTAGAAATGGTATAGAATAGTTAAAATTTTTTTAACAGATTCCCAATAATAAAACCCAGTTGTTTATATAACCATTATAATGTATAGTTCCGCCAAAAACACACAAAAGCACCAAAAAAATAAAATGGGGTGACCTATAAAAAATCGTTAGTATTCAAAAATGGTTAAATAAACAATTTGGTATTATTATTGAATGTATCCTGAAGAGAACCTGAGTTTTCCGATTTAAAAATATTGATTTGCAAGAATTTTATACCATTTCTACGAAACATTTTATTTTGTTCATATAAAAATTTATGGAAAACTTTGAGCGCTTTGAGCGATCTCTAAATATTTTTTGATTTCGAAATAAAAAAATGGGGGTATACTTTTTTCGATATAGAACAGTCCTAGGGGGTGAGAGCATTACAATTACGATAATTTTCATTATTATCGTCTTTATGGTTATCATTCTCGATTTCACTATTATTATCGTGTTAGTTATCGACTAAGCTTTTTTTTATTCGGTATCATAATTACATTTAGTATTAGCAATACACATTAGGGTGTCCCACACACGCTAAATGTTTTCCTTTTGACCTAAATAAGATACGAGCATATATTAACCCGTGCTGATTTGAAGTTGAAGCTTTAGTTATACCGAAGTTACCATAATACTTCTAATCTCAGAAGCCAGTTTTAAGTATTTTATAGATTTATCGAATTCTTATCTGAATGAGTGGCCAAATGTTCATATTGTTTACTCTGTGCTATAATTTGGGGTCCTTTAAATATTACTAACAATCTAATGCAAAATCAAAAACCATTACAAGATAAGTATTATCTCTTGGTGTAATATATTGTACACGTCGTTGATGAGAATGGTCTAGTTGCGTTCAGTCAACCTTTCAAACCAGCGCCCTAACGTAAGCCAAGGTATTCACCACAGCACACCCCTCTAAGTCCACCTACCAAAACAGCGTTTTGTTTACCTTCTGTTTGATTTCTACACCTCGACACCTTCCTCAGCCGCCAGAAGGGATTTTTGGTGATACCCTACACGGAAGATTGCTTGTGTGTGTCCCAGATTTGTACAAACAGTCCTTACGCAACATTCACCGGGTGACCACCACCACTTTCACGAATTTGTTATTTATTTATTTTTATTATTACAAGTTATTTACACAAATTAAGAAGGCAGGATCCACAGGCCTCAATGGACATGAACCAAACCCGAATTCGCAAAGTTATAATTTAAGTAAGATAATCTGTAGAAATAGAGCTTATTTTAAAGTTGATGTAGTACGAGCTAATGAACCAAAGGAGGAAGAGTCGTTTTCCTAAAACGAAAGCTTAACTAATCTTCGGCAAGAGCGGCCTAAAGTTCTACAAATAAAACACTAGTCACCTTAGCGGAATTTGCTGAAACTTAAGGGCTAACGTAAGATGGATGTGGTCTCGCAATTATTTGAAGCGGATAACTGATGTAAATTTTTTTTGCACCGGGTAGTGATCCCAAGTCGGCATTTAAAAACTACCTTGCTATTAATAGAAACTGCACCTGGACCGAAATGAGCAGCTGTTTTGCCTGTTGCGCCATTCATTCGAACGCTGAGGTCGGCCTATTAGCAAGATACTTACGTTGCGGGTGCGAACTCACCTTGATAGCATCAGGATGGACCATTGTTAAGACATGCAAAGAGTAAGTGCTTCAGGCGCATAGTTTTTATGTTCTCTCACCACCAACTTCTGGTTGTCGTTGTGAAAATAATGTTTGGTCGACATGAGATGGCAGCCTATAATTTCGTTGCATCGACATACACGCTGAGCTCTAGCCTGATCTCATGATCCATAGGTAAAATAAATATTATATATATAGTTGTACTTTTTAGGATAATTATTTAGAATTAAAACGGGCAGCTTAAAATCATGTGTTAACCTGATCCAACAATGATGGGCCACCCTAATACGCATAGCTACATACATATAATTATATTGACAATATTTGAATCCTCTTCATCATCTTCTCTCACATCTTTGTATATTTCTATCACATGTCTAACAAGTTCGCAATTGTCAGTCATGTCAATATTAAATGTCAAAAATTCACAGCTCGTCGCAACTTTCAGCAACCAATGTCAACAAGTTATGCACTCATGTGTAAATGCCAGATAAAAAGCGAGTTGAATACTAGAAAAGTATATCATCAAAATAGATTGGCTACACCATTTGTATGTACTCGTGTACGTATATATGTATGTATGTATATATGCCAATATGTATGGGTGCGTGGTTTAAAAAATTCTAACTTTATATTTTTCCCTATGAACTACATATATTTTCCCGCATTTGCTTACATTAGATTTTACATTAAATTTCCGGAATTTCAAGCCCGCGGCTGTGCTCATCTGGGTGGCAGACAACTTTTCAATTAGCTAAAAACTCCAGCGTCTATGGGCTAAACCACGTAATTACGCGCTAAGTGGGATCCCCACACTGGAGCGCTATCGCTTAATACCTTTTATCCAAGCCATAATTCGTCTAATAACAAAAGTCTCATTTTCTTAGTTAGCTAGGAAGCGAAAATAAACAGCAACAATTTTTCTCAAAGGTTCGTCCTGCTTGTCACATTGCATGCCTGGTCGCCCCAGTCTGTTGGTGGATTATCAAAGTCAAGGACTACCTGTCCGAGTAATAACTCCCATATTTTATTTTGCAGCAGTGACTTTTTCTCCAACATTTGCCAACTTCTGACCGCTTCGCCGTCGCTTCGCCTTTCTCCTTCACTTCATTCATTCACTCATTGGATTCGTTTGTGACGGCGTGCAACTTCAACTTTCCACCCTGTTGCGTTCAATGAATATTCGCTTGCGTCGCTCTGACGCCCTCTTGGTGTTGCAAATGCGTCACCCACATACATACATATGTATCAGGGTGGTGGCAAAGTGCGAAACCGCAAATGTTAAGCAACCAAAGTCAATCAGCGTAACTAGCATGAATGCCGCAGCAACCGCACGTGAACGCACCGCTACATAACCGCTATGTGGCATGCCACAAATCTGCAAAACGGAGCGCAAGCTCCCACCGCTGGACTGAGCAAAGCTCACAAATTTGCGCGTCTATTATGGCAGCTCATTGTGGGATTACCGACAATTCCGTCTGTCTGTCTGTCTGCCGTGGCAGTGGGCGCTTCAGCCCACATCGTACTTTTGCCCATTCGAATATTGGCAAAGGGGTGGAAATCCACTTTGGTACGGTATTTGATTTTTTAATGTTGCCACTGAATTTCCCTGCCCAGCCCTCTGCGACTCCTTGCTGTGACGAGTTGTTGAGTGCTCAATTGAATTGAATGGATTCGTGTAACTTGGCGAAGGATTTGCTTGTAAGTTGGTTCATTTAGACTGCAAAAATGGGTACTATTTGGTGCTACAAGCTAACAATGATTTGTTTTAATCCAGGAAAATGGTGGGCCATTATTATTGGTACTATAATGAATGAATGAATTAAAATCGAACTAAAATATTATTTACTAGTCTCATTCGGAAGTCAATCGGACGTATCAGTAGACTTGTAGGTGGTCTCCACATCAGGTACTTGCTCATAAATTTTTTTTTATTGATCTTCTTCTTTTCTTCTTTTTTGGCGCTGTAACCGCCTAAGCGATTTTGGCCGAGTTCAGCAAAGCACGCCAGTCGTTTCTCCTCTGTGCCAACTGACGCCAATTGGAAACGCCAAGTAAAGCCAAGTACTTCTCCACCTGATCTTTCCATCGCAGTGGGGGCCTGCCTCTTCCTCTGCTACCACCAGCGGGTTCCGAGTTGAATACTTTCAGAGCTGGAGCGTCGGTGTCCATTCGAACGAC
>NW_023464613.1:0-10448 GCF_013731165.1 Rhagoletis pomonella
ACATTTTCTACAAAACTGCATATATACTAACACCCAAATTCATAAAAATAAAGAAGACTTTAACTGCTCTATAAAACGAAAATTTTTATGAAAATGTCACTTCGAAGAGCTCTATAAATCAATTTTAATTTTTATAAATAAGGTCACACAATTTTTTCTAAAATAGAATTTGGAATTCCCATTTTTGGAGATTTTGTTGCTGTATTCGCCGTAATTTTATAAAGAGTTAGTTTTAAGAGGCTTCCCTGAGGAGCCCTGTAGTCGGAGGAGAAAGAGAGGTGGGTCAAGTTATTTTTTTTCAACAGCCTTTAATTGGAATTTCTTTAAAATTTTATAGATTTTCTGGTGCAAACCGTAGTTCAATATGCATCAATTGAGGAAAATTCTCGCTGGAGTTGGCAAAAAGGAATTTCGCTACTTCAACTTCAAGTTCTTCTGCTTTGGATTTCTCATACACAGAATACAATTTTAAATTTATGCTTAATGAATTGTTAAATTAATATGTATTTTTATTTACTTTTTTTCTATAATCTGTAAGAAATTTACCAATCTTAGTTTGTAGATTATAAAGCAAAAAATACAAAAATTTAAAATTTATCCAAAAGTTATTTTAAAAAAATTTTCCACTCGCAACAATAATATGATTTCCGTAGAAAAATCTTTACTTCCGCAGCGTACTTAACTGTTATAGCAATCAACAACGAACTGTTACAGTTGCTGTCTTTATTGGCATTTACGATTTTTTGTTTGTTTGTTTCTTCTTTCATTTTGCCAGTTTGTTGAATGCAACCTAGAAAGCTTTGAAGTTGAATGTATGTATGTACATATGTATTTCAAGCTCTGCACTATTTTCCTCTTCAGCGTGTGATGCATAATTTACGCCTTGCAACGTCAAGGTAACTTTATTCAAAACGAACACACAAAAAAGCAACAACAAAGTCGATTATCGGAATGTCAATTTGTATACAAAAAACGACCAAAACTTTAGGTGTACAAGCTAGTTACGCCAATAGATTGTAAAAAGACGCGCCAAACGTGACTTGGAATCTCAAATAAACATAAACGAGACAAATCATAACAAATGAAATACATATGTATTTATGGATGTATGTATGTATGTATGTATGCAGGTGTAAGGCAGAAAAACATGCAGCATTCCGAAATAAAACCGGTCGAAAACGCCTGTAGGTTTTGGCGCAAAACAAGGGGAAATAAATATAAAATTGCATAATATTATGGCGCCAGCAGCAAAAGCTGTTAGTAATGTGGTGGCCTCAGCGGCCGCGGCGGCGGCGACGGCGGCGGAAGACCTGCCGGTTGCACGAGCACTACCGGTACGTCACAGATGTAGCAATGCGTTATTGTTGTTGCTCTATGATGGCTATTTGACACCAACCGTGAACGAGTTGAATTGTTTACAAATGACTTGCGGCGAGCATCGCTTGTGATGCCGTCATATTATTTTCCCATTGCTAACTATTAAATAAACTTATAATTTAATAATGACATTAAATGCCTTTTCCGCGCATTATCCACGCAGTATACCATGAATAACTACATACATACATACATACATACTCGCATATGAAAAAAATGGGCAACATTTTTGGTTGATAACTAGTTTTCTGTGCTCAACAGGTTATCCAAAATTTTGTAACTTTATCCGTAGTGTCCGTAGTTTAATGTGTGTGTGTGCGCTTGTTGGCACGCCTGGCTTGATTGTGTAAAATATTTAAGTAACTGCAACTTGCGGCACAGTATTATACAATTGAAATAAATGAATGAGCCACAGACTCTCTTCGGATTTTACTCTACGCGCTTGATCGGTTGATTGAGCTAATTAAGATTGTAATAAAAGCTATCATTTAAATGTTTCTTAATTTGTTTTATTTTTAGCGAAACCTTAATTGCGAAGAAAAAGGTAAATTTATCTGTTATGTTGCTTATACTACAAGTATACTTGCATTTATAGTTATGATAAAGCCGAACTAAATAAATAAAAGAAAAAAAAGAAAAACCGTGGCTTACATAAAACAAAAGACTTAAGCAGCGAACCTGATTAACTAAATAAACATCGGGGACTCAATACTCAATGTTAATTTTAACTTTACAGTTGAATAGTAAATTCTTCTAACAAGCGATATATAAGGTCAGCATCAACATCAGTGATGACAGTTAGGTCTCAAACAAGTTTTCAAATCAGAAAATACGTTTTGTGAAAATCGCTGATAGCAAGTTTTGAACCTGGAATGGGGAAGAAGCCTCTGCCCGGCTGGTTGATGTCCTCGCTAGGACAAAAGCTGACATCACCGCCAACCAAGAAATGTGTTGGACGGGGAAAGGCAAGAAATGCCTTGGTCTTGCGACGTCTACTTCAACTGTCATATAAAGGAGCGCAAATTGGGTGTTATTGCTTGGTGACTGCAAGGAAGGGATCTTTGAAACCACTGTCGAAAAATTCAGCCTCCACGACGAAACGTCCGACAACTGACTGGAGCTGATCGACTTCAAGCATAGAAATATCCATCAAGATACGTGGCAGCCTGCATATCGAAAACCTAGAAACCAAATCGATTTTGTTGTGATAGAAATGACTGGCGTGCTTTGTGGAACACAGTGAAAATCGCTTAGACGATCACAGCGCAAAATAAGAAGAAAAAGAATAATGGAAATATGCCTTCTGCTGACCATGAAACCATAGTCTTAGTAGATAAATGTGTCACTGGAAATCGTGAACGTGAATTGTTTGTGAAAATGTTGGACCAAAATGTTTCAACGAAAAAAATGTTTTGGGAGGGACAAAGTTCGCCAGGTCTCAAAAGGTGTTTGAAATATAGCAAAAGTATTTTTTTTTGTTGCAAAACAGTTATGGGGCAGTATGACATTCCAGAGACCACTATTATGCCTATACATACATACAAACAAATGTACATTTAAAACTATCCAGCAACAAAACCAGAAATAACTTCAACTAAAATAAGAAGTGAATATGTATGTACTCGTATGTTTGTATAAGGAAACGCCTGTGCTGCAGAAAATCAAAAGAAAAAAGTAACAAACTAAAGGCCGAATAACTGCAACATTTGTAAAAGCAGAAAGTGGTCAAACAGCCATGACACATGTACATATGTGTACATATGCACTTATACATAAATACCGGATAACTTAAACGCACACTTTATTGTTGCTGTTGTTGCTGTCTTTGATTAAGCTCTGCCTTTATTTTTCTTTTCTTTGTTTTAACCAAATCCAAAGCCAAACATTGCTTAACTTTGCCGACTAGTCGCCAATTGCCGATAGCCATCGAAGACTTTGTCCAAAATCTCTAAGCATGTAGCGCTGCATTTTGCTGCGGATCGTGGTGCTTAACGGTTGTGGTCGCGTTCGTAACGGTAAACGAAAAGTAAAGGCGTGCAAAAGGTCCAACTAACTGGGCTGCAGCGGTGAAAAGGATATTGAAGTGGAAAAAATTTCGAAAGCGAAGTGCTTTAATACTCGTATTATATATAAGAGTTGTATAATAGCAGTTACTAGTTGTTTGCTACATTGGACTAACGGTAGTAATATTAAGTGGTAGTATTTCAAATATAAAAGCGGGCGATAAAAATGTCACACTATTACGCCAGTTGGAAAATTCAATATAGTTTATGCATTTTCGGCGTGCTTTGTCTTTCGCAAGCTGCTGCCATCTATACCCGCGAAATAATTAATAATGCGCCACAGCTACAAGTGCGACGTAAGAATATTATTAATGGACTTTTATTTATTTATGAGTGGGAAAAAAAATGTGCAATACAAATTAAATAATTAAGAGTGATATTTTTTGAAGTGATTACAAATTTTTTTTTTTTAAATGTAGGTTGAAGGCATAATTTGCAAGGAAAGTTTTTAAGGACATGATGAAATCATAAACCCATACGTAAAAAGGACTAAAATACAAAATTTTATGAAAAATGTTCAATGATATCACCGTGCGACAAAAAGAAAAACATTTCAAGAGACATACACGAAACTTTTTTAGTTTTTCTCTCTGACGCCAGGATTTTTTTAAAGGACTTTGAAATTACAAAATGTGATTAATTCAGAAAAATTATTAAAAAAATTCAGCGCAATGTAGAATAACAATTTGGGCACATAATGAAAGGCAAGATTCTATAGAATTAAAAATAAATTATATTTTTTTTGGTTCACCAGGACGAATGGCTATTGAAAATGCTCTTTAAATCAATATTTTTATCCTTATGCTCAAAAGGAAGAAAAACGAGGATTAATCCTAATTATATGATTTTTTTTTAATATATTTCAAATTTTCAAGGATATTAAAGGATGAAATTTTGAAAGGTATGCCCTTCAAAAAAAATATTAGAATTTTGTCGTTCATTAGGTACCCAAATTGTAATTTTACATGGCACTGAATTTTTTTAAATAATTTTTTGAATTATCTAAGCATATTTTGAAATTTCAAAGTCCTTTAGAAAAATAAAAAACGCAGTTTTACTGAATTTGGCACATAATTTCGCGTATATTTAGATGTTTTTGTGGTTTTGTGTAAAAATGATTGTCACACGGCGTATGGCGTATAATGGTTCCTTATGGCGATTTCGTTTCTACAAAAAATGTTACCTTGTCATCGCCCTCTTCTTAGTGTTTGTGCGTAGAGGGCAAAGAGAAGGTTGCAGTTTTCGGTAGAAACGAAATCGGCATTAATAAAAGGTCTAAAAATTAATTGCAAAATTTATTTTCTTACCCATAATTTACTAAACAAGATTTTATTTAAACAAAAATAAATATTTGTCGGTTTATGACTAAATTTTTTAAATGACATGACTTTGGTTAAAGTACTAACCTTTTTCTTTTATTTGTGCCGACCTCTAATTTCAATCTTGACATTGCATAAGCCGAGATTATTCCAAATTAAGCAAGTGCTTCGTCTTCCACCCATGAGTGTTATCATGTCAGAAAGGAAAAACATCCTTTGTGGATTAATTCTGAAAACCACTCAAAAGCTTTTGTTCTTTGTTAGAAATCGTGGAGTTGATTTTTTCGTCGAGAAAGCACCCAGTTTTTCAATTACTTACCTAGCCCATACCTAGCTCGACCCTATTAAGCGGGAATTTCAGGGTACTATTTTATATATATATAAGGAAAATTTTAAAGTTAGTGTGGGGGGTGCAGGTCGAGCACCCCCCTGCCCCTACCTGGCTACGCCCATGGTCATATTGCATGAATAGACGCCAGCGGTCCTGCCATAAAAGTATACAACTCAGTTGCCGCTGGTGTTAGCAGAGGAAGGGAAAGACTTCCTACGCGATGAACAGACCAGGTGGAGGAGGATTTGGCATTCAAATTAGTGTCAGTTGACACGGATGGGAAACGATTGTGATATACTTATAGTGACCATAATTATGGCAGCCGAATGCGGGACTAAAAATAATTTTGCCTTTTTTTCCCAACAAATCTAGAGGATTTTAAAAAGCTTTTTCAATGACTCTAGATTTGGCATATATTGTGAAAGCAGCACGTATGTAAATATTCAGAGGTATTCAACGGATTATTGTCAGACTCCGATATCAACCAAGCGCACTGTAGTGAATATCATCCGGAACGGGCTAAATGTAAAACGCACCCTTCCATCTTTGAGAACTACTTACTTTTACAACATTCTCCTGGTAGTCATCTTATTTGGAGTTTCTCATGTTGAAGATACAATCCCTCGTACAATAAGCAATAATTTGGTTTGGTGTACATAGTTTCCCCTTATGAATATCTTTTTTCTTCACAAAATTTGAAAACTGCGTCCACACCCGGCACATTGGACAGCAAGCCGTGTGTATTTTTTGTGGGCGTTGGAATCCATATATGTAAAGTTTGAAATTTTAAAGTAAAATGTGAGCAAAAGTGACAATTTAAAGACGAAATTCTCGAAAAAAAATAAAATTAGCTGCACTCAAGGTACATTGAAGAGGTAGTATCAGTAGAGCAGCTGATTTGATTTATTTTCAAATTATTTGGTCTCGAAAATGTCAAGTATTTTTAATTTTTTCTCACGAAAATTCTGAATTGTTAAAATCCATTTGCATGTGAAACCTTTTTCCATACAAAACATGCGATTGAATAGCAGCTTTTGGAACGTTCGCCCAACTCAGCAGCACAACCGCTGATTACTGGCCCTTGTAAAGGATGGATCAATGCTTCGAGAAGCAAACAAATTTACTAGGAAAGAAAGTTGCAACAATTTTTATTTTTTCCAATTTCAATTTTTTATTTTTTATAATTTTTTGTATTTCACATGGCACGCTTTGATTTTGAAGAAAAAATCCAGAACAGTTTTTGACACTTTCGATACCAGAAGCAACAACAAAATACACGCAAATGTTGTTTTTGCTCTACTGATACTACCTGTTTAATGTGCCTTGGCTGCACTACTGAATATTTAACGTAGAATGCATTGAAAGAAACCTTTGAAAAGCTAAATACTAGTGAAATATCTTTTAGAAATTTTGAACAATAATCATTAACGTCTATTTTCGATTCATACTCCCAAATATCCAGTTTTTCTCCGCAAAATTATAACTTCAGAAACCATCTACATATTTATGTGACCCTTGATTCGAATTGCAACCGTCCAGACTTAAAAATAAAAACTCGTTCATAGACATGCCATTTTAACGCAAAGGCGCGAAAATACCGAATATGGGACAAATACCGGACATTAGAAGAAATACAGAACATTTGGCGTCCCGTATTAAATAAATAAATTACCAGGACTGAGGACGAAAAAAGAGTACTGTCCCGTATAATACAGGACGGATGGTCACCGTAGATATATTTGATTGAACTCTGCCAAAATTGCTTAGGCGGTTATCTAGTCAAGGAAAGCGAAGTGAATAGTATGTTTTGGCGAGAGATATTTTTCGTTTCAAGTGCAAGCAGAAATTAATTGGTCTTACCTAAACTATTTACAAACATATTTGCAAAGTAAAGAAAGTTTTTTTTTAAGTTGTACTTTTGATTGTACTTTTTTACTTCGTTCTCTATCCTTCCTTCTCTATCAATATCTATGTCAATATTATCTAGGTACATATGCCAGAGGCATAGACATTTTGTTATATACGTACTTATATGCAGCAGAATCGGTTCTGATCGGAAAGCACCGTTACGCCCTTTATCTTCAGATGAATAGGCGTGAGTACCAGGCAATAATGAAATTTGATGTGTAAACATCTGTGTACGGCTTGGCAAAGCATTAGGCGATTCAGTTTCATACAAATATAGGTTAAATTTTTCTAACTAAACATTAATTTCATTTCATTTCATTTATTTTGTCGGAATCAATACACGAGTTTTCATAACCTCTTCGAGAATAGTTAACAAATATTTCATAATTCTCATAAAATGATCTCAAACAACTACCGAAATTCTAGTGAAATAGTCCTGAACTAGTCCCAAAATGGTTTTGAAATAGTCGTGAACTATCCCGAAATTATCCTAAACTAGTCCGAAAATGGTCCTGAGCAGGACCCCGAAATGGTCGAAAAGGTCGTGAACTTGTACGGAAATGATCTCGAAGAAGTCTTAAAAGGGTTCCAAAATGGTCTCTTATTAATCCCAATATAACCCCGAACTAGACCTAAAATGGTGCTTAAATAGTCCTGAATGAGTCCGAACTAGTCCCAATATTGTCCTAAACTAGGCGTGAACTAGTCCTAAAATGGTCATAAACTAGCCGTCACCTAGTAACGAAATAATCCTAAAGTAGCCTTGAATAACAGGAATATTCATTTGTACACACAACAAACAATTACAAATAATCTGCTGGGTTACACAAGCGGCACTTACAAAATTTCTGCTAGATTAACGCTGGAGCTGTGAACTGAAGAATGAAAGCGTATTCAAAAAATGTTTCAAACAAAAATGTGTCGTGTCAGGAAATCAAATCAATACGATATGTATAAGTTTTTACTCAGTGTAACAATAGAAAAATAAATTATACCCTTTTTATTCAAAAAGGTTTATATGAAAAACCATAAAAATCATTAGAAAATGAGTGTAACAATTATACAAAATTCCAAACTCTACGACCATCTGAAAATTTTCGGTTTTTACGTCCAGCCGACATACATAGTAATAAGAAACCGTGGATTAGAAAACCGATTACTTACTAAAAAATCTTGGCCACTATATACAAGTTAATGGTGTGGTTTCAAAAGTAAGACAACTTCAACTTACAAAACACCACATAACAATAATGGAAAATCTTATTTTTATATGTCGTAATTCCCAAAACTATTTAAGTACATACTACCTGAATGATATAAAATCCAATGGTAATAATATTTTTTATTTTAATTCCCCCTCTTCTAAAAAACAGCATCCTGGCTGCAGACATGCAAACGCGACAATCCTAACGAAGATAAATGTTTTCGACGACTATTTGAGGGTTGCTTTCCAGCCTTCGCGGCCGGTGTACCAGAGATTGGTGTGAAAAGTTTCGAACCACTGCACATTGACCAGGTATCCGTATCGAAGGGTAGCGGCAATCTGATATTATCTGGCGGTTTTCAAAATCTAATAATACGTGGACCCTCAAATGCCACCGTGAGGAGAGCCAAGTGAGTCAAGCAAAAAAAAATAAAAATAAAAAATACATAGAATGAAACTCTGAAATTTAAATACATACATATGTATTTATTTTAAACTCGCCACCAAAATTAGTCTTGAGCTGGACAAGAAGCTAATGAGCTTTGAGCTGGACATACCACTACTGCGAATACGCGCCAAATACAATTTGAAGGGCAATATACTGTTGCTGCCGCTGATTGGTAACGGTGATGTGCGAATGGCGCTGAAGGATGTGAAAACAGCGGTGTACACCAAAATTCACTTGAGCAATGAGCCTGAGGTGCGAAAGAACTGCATAAGCTGTGACTGAATAAAAATACTCTGACAAAACTTTATTGTCTTTCCGTTTTTTATTATTTTTTCAGGAAGTCATTCGCATCGATGAAATGAAGGTGACCTTCCATGTGGGCGCAATGCGAATACATCTGAGCGATCTCTTCAATGGCAATGAAATATTAGCAGCGTCCATTAACAATTTTCTCAATCAAAATGCCAATGAAGTAATTGCCGAATTGCGGCCGGATTTGGAACTGGGTTTGGCGGATATTTTCCATGGACTTTGGAATAATGTATTCTCGAAAATGCCACTCAAATTGTGGCTGCTGTGATGATTATGCGTTTATATATATATTATGTCCATCATATCTTAATAGTTGTATTTATTTGGAAATTAATACAGTACACATAAATCGTTAAATAGGTATAGTAACACATTTTTATTATATCATTTGCTTAAACATAGTTATTTAGGCGTATAGCTACATATACAAACCTCTTTTAAATTGTATTTTAATTAGAAAAATTAGAATTAATCAAATTGTTTTTAAGTTTTTATATTAAAGTACCTACAATAAAAATGTGTGTACTGTTTGATAAGGGGAGGATCAAAAACATTGCGGAATAGAGGAATAAAAACCAGAATAAATACCATTGTTCAAGACAATACGTAGAAAGGGCTCAAGTATGTAGAACAACATAAAATAGATAACATCAGCTAAAGGGGAATGAATATTGAGTTTCGTTCTTAATTGAATTTCCTACTAATTTAGGAAAAGTACGGCAGCAAATACATGTTTTACGGTAACTGCTAAGGTCGGGCCGATTGGGCCGAAGTCCTCAACCACTGTTGAAGTGATGAGACTATGCACAAATTGGTTAGGAACGAATTGCATCAAAGCCAATTCCAAAACCCCAGCCTATCAAGAACAGCAATGAGGCCAATAATTACTTTTATGGTCGCCTAGGACGGGCTTTAAGGGGCTCACTTTGCCACGATATAAAAACTTTGCTTGGCAAATTTAACGCTAGAGTGATAAAAACAGTCAGAAAGTTTATTCTTCCCCTCCTCTAATACCTCCGACAGCGGAGAGTCTGATCGATCTCGTCGTGGCATTGAACATAGCAGTGAGTTTTTGCTTGATTTGGATGAAAGATAGCTCGCTGAAGGTAGGTTTCATCCGCTTGTACCTCTTTGCAAATAAGAACGTGACGAAAAGTGTCATCGTGGAAAGGTTCCCATAAAGTCGAAGATGAAAATGGAAACTAGGCTCGGCGATGAGCCCAGATAAATGCATAAAGATGATGTTGGGTCACGATTGACCCAACACACAAGAAGGTACATCCTTCTGTTTGTACCACTTACCTTAAGTCCTGGAAAAGACCTTAGCCAGACGAAGCTCTTAAGTAAGCTGTAGAACCGATTTAGATAGCAATATGAGAAGCAAACTTTACGACGCTATGTCTAATTTCGCGATCCATGCAACGTTAATACGGTGACGTTAATAGACGTCCAGCACAACTTTAACTTAGTCCAAATTGGTAAGACT
>NW_023464614.1:0-10448 GCF_013731165.1 Rhagoletis pomonella
TTTGGTTGCTGATAATCTTCAATAGGAATGTTTTGGTTGCTGATAATCTTCAATAGGAATCTTTTATGTAAACTACCGATTCTGTATCATACATTGGATGATGTCATCGGTACATTAGTGTATTTTCTGTTACACTAACTTGCATACGTACGTATGTATGTCTGTACATATCAATGCTTCATTTCAAACAAGTAATTGTCTTTGAATGTTTTTGAACTACAGTATCATCACTTCGGCAACACGTCAAACGCGCCTTCAGCAACAAACCAAAGGCGGCGGTTTGACTTCTGCAACAAATCAAGTTAGCTAACTGCGGCATCTTGCATTCGCCAGTCTTTCACATAAGCTCTCATGCTTTCGGCAACCGTCCAAAGCAGTATCGTGCTTTTGACAGTCGATCAAATACGGCGGTTGCTGGTTTCGTGCACGATCATTCGGAGTACAGATTTGCCGAAGTCAATATCAGTATGAGCTGTTATAAGCATCGTTCACTTGTGGTGGCTGTATTTGCAAGACAGCACGCTTTGCGGTGGTGTTCGTTCATCCTCCGTTTTTAACGTGAGTAGGCTTAAAGTCACAAAAACAGCACCCTTTGCCAATCCCTGTTGCATATACGGTTGTTCTACATTTTATCGCAATGTTCGGGTGTCCGTTTCATTGTTATACAAATTTTCGGAGTGTTCTCTTGTGCTCAATTTATAGCGAGTGTGTGCATCTCGATCGAACACATAGTAGCCGAGTGTGGCGTTCGCTTGTGCTCGATTTTTAAAGCGCAGTTAAGCAACGACGTAGCATAAACGTAGGTTTGCGTACGTAACAGCATATCAAATTTACTGTTGATAGAGAGAGAAAGAAGTAACGGCAACGTCACAGCAATGCGGTGGTGAGTTTTCGCTAACACGCGAATCCCATAAGGTAGATGGTGTCTGCGTCAACCTACGTCTACGTTACATCGTTGACTGTTTGAGCTTTTAGTGAGGGTGATCAAAAAGGCTCGATCATACTCAAAGCTGCTCTCTGCTCTGTACACAATGTTGTTGCATATCTATACATTCATTCACAGTATCAATAACAACATCGCTGCAGAGCTGTGCGCTTCATTTTGATTTGAGCATTGTTATGTTCCATTTATTCGTTTTCGTCCCTATTTTTGTTTCATATCGAGCGAAGCATTGCTATGCTCGTGCGAATGAGATACAACGGAAGATTTGCAAAACAAAAAATGTTGCTTTTGCCCATATATTAATCCTTACATGGTTTATTTCGATGTTTTTTCTGCAGCAAGTATGGTAATATTCCTATTATAAGTCTGTATATGGGAAAATCTTTTGAGACGCGGACTTTTCAATTAAAAAATTTTTTTTTTTCAACATAGTAGCACAATTTGTTTTTCATAAATGAGCACTTATCAAGCCAATTGAAGTACATTATAACCCGCATTACTAATAGTTTTTAATTGCTACTCTATTTAAACCATATTTTCAAAATTTTTTTTGATTAGCCCGGTCAAGTTAGATTTTCAAGGTTGCAGTAACTCGCATAAAGCTGAAAATTGGTAAGAATATTACGAACGTCATTATAAATGAAATGTGAAAAGTTCTTAGCGATCCAAGATCTGTAAAGAAATTATTCAGGGTCAAAGGTTACATTAATTAATTTTTTACTATTTTTTAGCTACACGGTATGGTTTATCATAAAAATAGGTTAGACAAAAGTGTAGATCATACAATTATCTCTAAAACCCGTTATGGCACTTTTTTTCCTAAGAGTTACCATTTCTGGGTTATAACGACTCGATCGACATCCATTTTGTAATAATTCATTTAAGTTATAAAATAATCTGAATTCAAGTAAATTTTTTAACGGGTGGTAGTATGAAAAATTCAGTCCGTATGGCAGGTGCCACGGGCCCTTTTCTAAGAACGCACATTTTTTGCATGAGGTATAGTGTTGATTTCATATACATATCTCCATACCAAGTTCCAGTACTCTACCACAAATACTTCCAAAGGTATGCAGTATCAAAAGTTCGGTTTGTATGGGAGGTGCCACGCGCCTTACCCTATATTTTAAGTTGAGCTAGATGACACCAGTGTGCGAATTTTCATTGAGATCGGTTGAGTAGTTTAAGCGTGAACGCCTAGCCTATCAGTAAGGATTATCCAGTACTGACGATTAACATAATTTTTAGAGGTGAGCATTTTTTACACAGACCCAAATACACAAACACAAAATATTACACCAGGGCGTATGCATTTTCTTGCCCTTGATTGGTTGTGCTCAACGAAAAACCAATATTAAGTAAAAAATTACGCACTGATCACGCGTTTGCTCAAGAAGATTTATCAGCAATAATAAGTAGCACATTGCCCTTTAACCTAGGATTCTCCTTCTGAAGAAGTGAAAAAGTATGTTTTATGTAAAATAAGTACTGCTCAGCGACTTACGCTCAACGAGTAAACTGGTCATTTAAACCGTTAGTTTTGTTTTGAATAACTATTTATTGATATTTACACATATAAGTATTATTAACGAAGGTATAGAAACCGCACTTGGTAGTGCAGCCAGGGTTCGGATTTGCCTCATTTTAGCCCCTCGCTCGCTCGTTAGTTTGCACTGAGCTAGCGCAAGTCACAGCAACACGTGAGGCTGTTTGCAAATGAGCACTCGTTAAGTAGATTCGTGCTATTTTGACCAGTTTTATCTACTAGGTAGGCACATATGTGCATACATATCTATGTAGGTATAATGTTTTTAATGTTCAATAATTTCTTATAAAATTTCAACTTATACACTTAGGTCTCTTTTTTATGCGGTTCTTTTTTATGCGGATTTGAATTTATGCGGTTTTTCAAACATTTTTTTCGCTGTAGCGATTTTGCTTTTTTGAGAGCTTTTATTACTTTTTTTCAATATGTAAGCGGCAATGTTTCTGATAGATAATTTGTCTTTGTATTCTTACATACAAGTAATTACTAAGTAATTTGACTAAGTAACTATGTTACATATGTATAAATGATAATATAATATTTATACAAATCATTATTTTGTCTTTCATTTCATAAATGAGTAGGACATCAGCATTTTCAAATGAATATTCCTGGTTTAGCCCCCATACATATGTATGTATGTAGTATAATACAAGCTACTATTTGATAATTACGGCTGGTCCACATAGAACTTTCGCGTTGACGTATCATATTAACGAGAGATAAATTAATATTTCATATCAATAATTACATGAAAAATTATATTTCTTGCCTTCATTTGATTAAAAGGAAAAAGCATTTAATTTAATTTTATTTATTTGCAACAGCTGGCGACCGACGCAGCGATCGTTCTCCTTCGTGTTGGCCTTAGCGTTGCCAAATTTTGGAAATGTGGACGGCTGCTTTGAAATTCGACGCCAACGCAACGCCAAAGTTGTATGCGAACCGGTCTCTATTCTTTGTTTACGCAAATTTTCCCATGTCTACATATCCATATATACATGCATACATATGTCCTTGAACAACAGGCCACAAATAAATGTTTTCACCAAGGACTATATTTAGTTCAGGTATACAGCATAACTGCTACAAGTAGCAAACTATTTTGGGGGTGTTAACAAGCGCTTACTTGTTTTTTGTTTCTGCGGCACAAACGATTATAATATCTTCGTTACTTACTTTTCTCTGTAAAGACAAAATACATGCATATGTACATACATACATAAATGCATATATACATAAATACGTACATACAAACATATATAAATATGCATCACATGTATGAATATAACTCTAAAAAATAATTCATTCCATAATCTATGCTTAAGCTATGCTGTAATCAATTTTATTTGTGCAGCTGCTTTTTAGCGGCAACAATATGCCAGTACGCAAAATGTTCCCGTCTCAAAAGATTTCCCCATATATATCTATATATAATCGTACAGAGACAATTTACTTTCAAATTAAGGTTCTGCATTAGAAACTTTGTACAAACATTTCAGATTTAAGAATCATGCGACGTACATATTTGCATGGAAATATTTTTAAAATTTTACATTGAGCAATTTTACAGCCCGATTCTGTGAACTTGATAAATTGAAAATCTTTATAATTTGTCAATTTATTATTATTTATCAAGAATTGGTATTCTAGCACGGAAATCAAAAGCTCTTTTCTTGATAAATTATCAAGATTGAAAATGCTATTGGCAAATTGAAATTTCATGTGAAATGTATAAATTTTGTATATTAATAAATTTGTTTCTAACAATTAAATACTCCATGTGCCGGCATTTGAACCTGCGACACACGGAATTATAGTCAACATTTCTCCCTACTCGGCTACGGCAGTCAAAAGATTTTTTGCTTTTAAATTCATATTTTTCATATGTGACAATGAAATCAGTTCCACTCATGCACATTAGGTCAAATGATTGCTTTTTCTGTGCGAAATTAATAGCAGCTAAAATATTGCATTATTTTAATGTAAAAAGATGGAAAACGTTAAAACAAGTGTAAAGGCAGTAAATAAAATGTTAAACAGACTTGGCTTTCGTAAAACAGAACTTACTGCTTTTTGTATGTTCAAATGATGAGTATATGTTTTAGGTATTACTCAAAAACATTGTCCAATTAGCTTGGTTTTGACACACGTTATTTTCTTATCATACACAACCCGCTCCTCTTTAAAATGACCTATATAATAAAATAAGTATGGTCACATGTACATAAATGGTTTCTTCTAGCGATTAGTTATGGCATTATCGAAATTCCTAAATTAAAAAAAGAAAAATATTTACTACATGTCTCGCAGATATGTCTTGAGGAGAGATTCCTAAAGCAGTTTGTCTTCATAAATCACTTCATTTTCACTTGAGGTTTCAGTATTTCCAAATTCTCCACCGATATTATCTATTTATATTCAGAATACAAATGCTGCTTTGTGACACATTTACCGAAAATCGCTGGTAACTTCCTGAAAAGAATACGAATGTTTATATAACTAATTTGTTAAAAGAATGTTCAAAGCTCTATTCACTTTAAGTAAAAAAAATTGGAAATTTCAGTCCGTGAGTTCTCTCAAGGATTTGCCTTTTTGCGAAGGCGCTAGTGTATTTGTAACATAGCCTCGGCTACGCTACAGGAGATGAAATGTAATGCAAATTGAGGCTGCTATTTTTTTTGGTATCACATACTTCCATTTTCACTATTTATCACCATTAAAATGGATTATTTATCACCAAAAAATGTTGGAGATATTTTTGGAGATAGCTAAAAATTCGGAAAAAGGTTGGCTATCCTATTTTAGCACTTTAGCGATAGCGAAAGTTAGAATCCGGCTGATGGTCGACACAGTTGGCTTTTTGATTTCGAAAAGAACCTCATCAGCAAGAAACGCAATGTTTTCAGATATAAATATTTTAGCATCCTTTCCAAATTGTTTCCCATAATTTTCATATTTATTTGATAAATAATTGCAAAAAATACGCGTTTTTTTCTTCTAAGAGTTTCATGGAACTTTCGCAAATATCAGCAGCACCAAATTTTTTTTCAACATGGTTGACAACCGAAAAAGGCTTTTCTTTTTTCGAACATCCAATCAGCCAAACTTCAAACAACTTGCCTTTTGTGATAGCATGATAGGCCACAAAAAACCTTTTTTCATGAAAACGGCTAAAAACGGCAAATTAAGTAAAATAAATTGAACTCATTACATCTTAATTTATCCATTTCCGATTCCATTTTGTTTGCCGAAAGTTAACAAAATTGTTAAAGCTTACATAAAATCATAAATTGAAATAAATCAGAAAAATTTTTGAGGTTATGCAAATAAGTCAGTTTTTTGCAAACAAATGATAAAAAGTCACTTTTTTAAATTGGGACATAGGTTCTCACTTAGATATAGTTTTTGTCCCCATTTAAAATTTTCCTTTAGTTACTCGAACTTTACAAAAACAATGCACTTGAAATTTACAAAATAAACCGGTTGCGCAAACAACGTATCAATAACGTTTTGAAAGTGTAACTTTGGTTTATTGCTGTGTAACGGTGTTTTTTATTTTACAAAAACTAAGTGAAGTTTCTGTTATTTTGGAGTATTCTCTACAGAATGGCAACAAAAAATAATGTAAAACTGCCTTTACGAAATTGGACTTTCGCACAGCCAAATGTATCATTTGACCTAATGTGTCATGTGGAAATCGTAGAGCTTTTTGTTTTATAAATATTGACACAGAATGCGAAGGAAGCTTTTACTTGATAAAAATCTTGATAAAATTTCTTTACAAAAAATTTATCAAGAAAACACAGAATTGGGCGGTTAAAATGTAAAACTGAATCTCACGTACGCATTCTTATTTTCAATTTCCAATAGCAGTAGTTTCGAACAATTTCATTTCTTTAATTTTAATTTTGTATCATTCAGGGATCTCTCTCGATAAATATGCGTTTCAGAGAATCTGATAATTTTAGTATTTTTTTTCCGGGTTAGAGAAGGGCGAGAACTCTCGTCTGACTCAAACATTAAGATAAGTGCCACAAGAGATTATTTTGCGACTCGATTAGGTATGTGAACTTCAGTCTTGTCGAATTAAACAAAATCACTTGTAGGATCGATCAATTTCGTGTCCAAAAAATAAGCACTGTTCGGTAGTTAATAAAGTAATGGGTAATATGTTGTCTGGAGAAGAAAATTTTTACTATGGCGTCGATATCTACTGCCGGTTCTGAATATCCACTGGGGCGATTGGAGTAGGGAAGTTGCACCTCCGCAAAATTATTGTAGCGTCCGCAATAAAAATAAATAGGTCTCAAAGTCAGACCCTAGCAAGAGGATTGCTTTACGCATGGCCAGCTTTGTATACGCATTGATTAGAGTATGATCCAAAATACCGAAGTTAAAGTTAACTACCAAAAGCAATGCATGTGCTTTTTAGAATGAAGGAATGTGCAGATTTTTTAGACCACGAGCACCCCGATTTTCGGGCATTATTACTAGTATTATAAATGCTCAAACTAAATACTTTTTAGTACTCCTTTGTTTGACGCCAATATTTCAATATTTCATATAATTTAATTTAAGTCGAGTTTTCGAGGAGATGGCAATCCTGTTCAAATTATTTTCCACCAAAACCCCGTTAAATCTTTTTCGTCTGATTGTGATACACATTTAATTTATCTAATACTTTTAGTTCGAATTGAATGTAATTATAAAATGAGGTGGCAATCCTCCTACATGCAATTTGTAATTAAAGTTTCTTCAAAGCAATTTTGATTTATATTCATATTGAAGTAATTTATTTAACCCATTGCTTATGTTGAATCTAACTTTGTAATAAGGTGGCAACCCTCTGCAAAATATTTTCAAACTACAACCTATTTCGTCTGACATCCATATCAGCATATACATTTCAATGTTCTGCCTGTATTTAAGTCGAACTTGCCTTTTAAATAGGTGGCAACCCTCCTACATATAATTAAGAAATAAAGCGTTTTCAAAACTATTATAATCGATACTCATAGTGAAATAATTTATTTAAAAATTATTTGAATTTGACTTTTTTGGGCAATTCTTTTTCAAAAAATAAGGAGTTATTGCACATCCACAGGCCAAGCCTTTTAATTTGATACCTCACCTTGTATGTACAATCGAACGAACGGCACAGATCTGATAAGACGAAAAAGTTTTTGCGTGTTATGCATTCATACGTACATACAGTGAAACCCTCTTAAGTACCCCTCCGCTTAAGTACCTAACCCGCTTAAGTAACCAACATTTTTGGACAGCGTGAATTTTTTAATGTATTCTGAAGAAAATCCCTCTCTTAAGTACCTCCCCGCTTATGTTCCCAACCCGCCTAAGTACAACAATTTTTCATGCCCCATTTACAATTTTACTTATAATTTTCCCCTTATTTATGTGTTTTGAAATTCAGTAGCAGCGCTATTCCCCTTCGGTAAAAATATTCTAAAAAATCAACGGTAACTTTTAGCCACCTGAAACTTGCACATTATTACACTTAAATTGTATAGGCTATAAAACTGTATACTCAAAAAACACTTCTGAGAAAAAAAGTTTGAAATTATGATGATTTTTTTTAAGTGGTCTACAAAATCTTACACGGAGGGAAAAAATATTAAAAACAAATAGAAACGTAATTGATCTTACTATAAACGTCAACGAAAGTACTGTATATTGGTAAATATTCAATTCAATTACGCGCATATTAAAATGACCGCGTTCGTACTGAAAAAGCATCCGTTAAGTGAATAATCAAGACAAAAACTAAAAAAAAAAAATTAATTTGCATGTTGCCTGCAGTGGAGTTCGAACCCGACCATCTCCGGATATCAACAACTTGTGGCAAGCATCTTCGCGCACTCAGCTACACCCAGACATATAAATTTGCTTTCAAATTTGAACATTAACATTAATGTTGTTTTAACATTAATGTTGAATATCCATCAACACCACAGCACGCGATTTATACTATGTATGTATGTGTGTGTTGTCAACCCTCCCAGAGCGGCGCTCTGCATGCTTGGGGTGCGTATGTACACTTCCATATATATGCTCAGATGTGAACAGTCAAATACGTGCGTAATAAATTTTGTATGAAAATATTGTTTTTAAATACGAACATTTTTAAACGATAATCAAATATAAAGTATTCATTTTTACTATGCATTATTTCCCTCAGTGTAAGCTTAGGTTTATATGGTATATGTTAGGGAATAAACTGCGTTTTAATTGAATGAAAAATCTTAAAAATTAATAAATAAACATAAGTGGCAAACAATATTATTGTGAATTTGGTACAAAATGATATGTCCAACTTTTATTTTTTAAACAATTTAATTCTCGTAAAAATTACATACCTTTGCACTAAATATTTTTTTAATAAAGTTTTTCTTTACTTGTTTATGTGTTTACATAATGCTACGAGTTTGGTTTTAAACTATGTATACTTGATTAAATGTTGTTATTCACGTATTTATGTAAGTTAACAAGAAGATGTAACTACATCAGTAATTATGTTAGCTTAAGTACCCGCATCGAGGTACTTAAGCGGGTTCTTTTAAGTACGTAACCCGCCTAAGTACCTAAAAAAGCTGACATTTTTCGTGAGGTACTTAAGCGGGTTTTACTGTATGTACATACATACATAGATTACTAAAAGAAAAACAGATCCTCATTAACTGCAATCAACATATGTACGTACATATGTATGTATTTATATACATACGCCGTGATTAGGTTACAAATATTGCGCAGTCTGTTACTGAAACGCCGATATACCTACACATACATACATACTTTTTGTCTCCTTCTCTCACTTCCAGCGCAAGCACGTGTTTGCAAAATGATGAAGTGATTTTGTATGGAAAATCACTTATGCCCATATATTTGAATAAAATAAACATACTTAGAAGATATCAACCAATACTTACCATATACCAAACGAAAGCAAAACACCTGAATTTTTGACTAAACAAAACAAAAATAAAATCATTTGAGCGGTTTTCGAGCATTTTGGTAATAAAAAAAATTTCATTAATATATTATGTGCAGTATGCATTGGATTTAGACCACTTACAATGAAAGGATTGCGTGCACTTAAGATTCAAGTTCTATATTTGCACATTCAACGATTTGGTGTTAAGCATGTATTTTTTTAGACTTTGATTGCTTATTATTTATTTTTGAAACATACAAATTTAAAAAGTTACAGTAGCGAGTAAATATTGTTCCTTATTTGTATTTTTATAAATTTCTGCAATCAGATTCTAAGAATCCATACACGAGTCAAGTACTATATTCCAAATCGATTAGTTTTCGACATGAAGGCCTTTTGTAACAAGGGCAATTAGTTCGATAGATTTTAACTGAAATACATATGTTACTGCTGTAATACTTGTGTGCATGAATGCAATATGTTGAAGTTTGAATTTAAAATTAAATATCTATTTTTGTACAAGAATGCAATGTAAGGTTGTTGTAGCAAAATAACCAATATCAATGACACTTCATTTTGTAAGCAATAATAAACGTTCAAAAATTTGATTCAACATGTTCCTAATGAATCTTAGATTATCCATTAAAACTGAGAACGAATTCGGATTTGCGTGTTTTCTACAGAAATATTTCCTTATGTGGTCCAGAATACACTTCGCTTCCCTATTTAGTTATGGTTTGGCAAAATAGTTCAATGAATATCATCAGATAATGAGCAAGGGAATGCAACCAAACGATAGCAAACGTTTCGGTATCATTTAGTTTCACTCATACAAGGTAACCGATAAAAATATAGTAAGGTTCATAGAACCGCTGAGAGACACTTTTAAAATTCTTGACGTTTGCAAGCACATTCTCATTTCCAATCCTCAAAAACATTCTCATTTTCATTCCTAAACAATTTCTTACTTTTATTCTCAATTTTATATGATTTTAAAAAGCTGG
>NW_023464615.1:0-10447 GCF_013731165.1 Rhagoletis pomonella
AAAAATTACCAAAGTCCGAAAAATTACCAAAGTCCGAAAAATTACCAGTCCGAAAAACTACCAAAATCCGGAAAATTTCCCAGGGTCCGAAAAGTTCCACAAGTCTGAAAAATTTCCAAAGTCTGAAAAATTTCCAAGGTCCGAAAAATTTCCGAAGTCAGTAAAATTTTCAAAGTCTACAGTCCCAAAAATTTCCAAACTGCGAAAAATTTAAAACTCCGAAGTCCGAAAAATTTGCAATGTTCGAAAACTTTCCTATGTTCGAAAAATTTCCAATGTTCGAAAAATTTTTAATGATCGGACAATTTCCAATCCGATAAGTTTCCAGTCCGAAAAATTTTCAAAGTCCAAAAAATCGATACAGTTCAAAAAACTGAAAAAACTTCAACCTTGGAAGTTTCAACAAAGTGCTCAGAACTCTGACCATTGGCACGGCTAACAATACCTTTCACACACTTCACTTAGTAGCACATCACTCAACAATCTCGTGACATCGTAGCTTATCGCTAAAGCCTTTGTAGAGAAGAGTTTCACACTTTATGAAAATTTGCCTACACTTATTTAAAGTTATCATCTTCCAACAAGCACTTATCACACAAAAGGCAATGGCATATGTACCATGCACATACAGATTTTCCAAGAAATTACTAAAAATTTCATTCTTATGGTCAGTTTATTTTTAAATATGTAATAAAATAAGTGAATTAAAAGTTATTTTCGATTTATTGTACGAAACTCATTCAGTATAACCAACCACCACAATGACTGAACCTGAGTCACCCTCAGCCATGCATTCGAGCGTCAGTAAATCGCGAACGATCGGCAAAACAAATGTAATAAGAGATATTTATCCCAACAGATGTCAAATGTTTCACCCCATTTACTGAATGTCCCCTACCAAAACTGTTGTTATTGTCTGTGGTGTGAACTTTTTGTTGCCTGAACAAGAAAACATATTCATTTAGTTAGGCAATGCTGCTCAAGGTCGACAAGTAGGGTGTATGCCACTGATTGAATTGAAACTCATCACTTCATCACTGACCCTTCACAACAACGCGCACACAAATACAAAATACACTGCTCTAAAAACAAAATAAAAAAGCAACAACATCCATAATACATACAAGATTTTTCAATCGGCCTCAGTTTACCCTCAGTTGGATCCGCCGAAATGACAACTAGTGTGCGGTGCACAGTGGTGCCGCATTATAAATTTTTTGGAAAAAATTACGAGTTTGCGTAGGGCTTTATTTTTTCGTATCTAGGATCAGAATAGTCAAAAGGATGTTTTTCTGTTAATATCACATTCGTAGCTATCGGGTCCAGCCAGACCCTATAGACGACAGTCAATTTTACACACACAAAAATCAATATATCGCAAAACAAATTTTGTGGTGAACAAGGTCTAGTAGGTATTGAAAGTTTTCTTTTAAAACTATTTCCTTGAAATTTTCCAATAGTTATTTTTGAAAAATACATATTTTTAAGGACTAATATGTATGTACCCTGACCCATCATCGAAATTCGTCATTCTAATTCTATAAATGTAGGATAAAAAAAAAAAAATTATTAAAACGGCAAAACGTCTTCAACCTTTTTACAACTAAATTCATTAAAAAAAAATATTAAATATATCCTTATTATCATAGGGTGAGTTTTGTTTACATAATATTGAAAAACAGGGCTAGGATTTTTTGACCTAAAACTAACAAAAAATGATCTAAAAACCTTAAAAATCCTTAAAAATTACTAAAAAGAAGAAAAAATTCACTCAAAAGTTTGAAATTAAAATTCTGGACTGTTTATATTTTCACTTTTATTTCATTTTATATATTTTTTTTATATTATTATTATATTACACTACATTAGTGACTGAGTAATTGGCACTTTTCAAAAAATGTTGCCCTAGTAGGTGCGAAAGTGAGTAAAAAGATGTTAGGCTTACAGAGGGTTAAGTTAGTTTTTATCGAAAATTATTTCAGCAAACTTGAAATAAAGGTATAGAATCATCATAAAGGTACTGTAATATTCGAAATAATAAAATATACAGTGAGACCAGTATATGTCAAAAACAAAGTTGCTTTTATTAATCAAAACTGTATTTGGAAAAGTTGACACGGTTACCAGCTCTGAAAGTATTCAACTCGGAACCCGCTGGTGGTAGCAGAGTAAGAGGAAGGCCCCCACTGAGATGGAAAGACCAGGTGGAGAATGACTTGGCTTCACTTGGCATTTCCAATTGAAAAATAAACGACTGGCGTGCTTTGTTGAATTCGGCCAAAATCGCTTAGGCGGTTACAGCGCCAAATAAAAGAAGAAAACACGGTTATCAATTATAATTTGAATTATAAAAATTTGGTTTTGAGAACTGTTGCATGCGCCTCACACGACGCGTTTATCGGTATATTTTCCCATGCTTCGAGAATTGCTGTTTTGAAACCCATCAAGTTGTTGTTGTTGAGTTCGGAGGCCATTCGTCCTTGGGCATAAATCATTTTTTTTAACAATTATAGAAATTATATGTGCTATATCGATATAAAGAGATCTAACCCACCGATATAACTCTGTCATCGTTTAAGTAATATTTTCATATGTTATTAAAAAAAAAATCAATACAGTTTATTAAGTTGATTTGAATAAAGTATATTGTATTTACAAGTTTTGTATGAGCATATACTGGCAACACTGTATATAAATTGAGGTTGTTCACACTTGCCTGGTTATCAGGTTATTTGGTTATGTGGTTATATTTTTTATTCAGTTTACAACAATAAAATACACTACCCAAAAATAATTTTTAACCAGATAACCTAATAGCCAAGCAAGTGTGAACAACTTCAATAATAATAATAGGTGTATCAAGTACATGTAACACTTAAAATACGCTACCTTAATATAGAAAGGCCCTATCTGACATCGTCGCTGATATACAAAAAGCCGTAACTAACTTAAAATCGAAAATTTACGTTTTAATTGATTATGATGCATTTGATCGCATTATATGGCCCCAAATCGTTTTATGCAATAAAAGATTTTTGTTAGTTACGGCTTTGTGCATTTCAGCGACGATGTGAGATAGGGCCTTTCTATATTAAGGCAACGAATAGAAGATCTGAAGAGCTATAGAAGCATTGACTTTTTTCCTCTCGGGCACCACTGTGCGGCTTCCCCGCTAAATACGAGACGAAACAAGTCTTTGAGGGTGGTGGTATAGGTCGACTGTGATGTTGATAAATGTGGGAGAGGATGTGCGGGTGCATGTGTGTGTGTGTGTGTTTGTGAAGTGCTCTACAATGCAATTGCAGCTCCACAGGCCAACCAACAAAGGCGGCAAAAATGCGGAAAATATAAAACAACAACACAACGTGTATGCAGACAATTGCGCAATGTCTGACAAAAAAAATGCACACGAGTTGTAAATAAATAAATAAATGTGATAAAAGCATAAATGAAAAAATACCATTAAATGCAAAAATAAAAAAAAAAACGAAATTATTTTCAGTACTTTATTTGCATAAGTACGTATTTGGAAGTGAGCACAAACAAATTGTTAATAATAAGCGCGCGACGGACGCCCAGTGTAATTGAATAAAATGAATAAATAAGTGACAACAACAGTGCGTAGGTTCAGATTCAGCAGGCAGCCGAGCGCAAAAATAAAACACAAACAGCAAGCGTGCAAAAGCAGCTGCTGTCAAGAAAGTGAAAATACATGTAAACAGCATAAAAGTGAATCAAGAAGTGGGGGAAAGGAAAACAAGTTTACCGAGATCAAAAGTACTTTTCCATTAGGGCATAAAATAACTTGGCGGATTACCATAAGCTAAAGCAGTGGTGGCAATACTCATGTCAGCACAAATTACGCTTATGCTGAGCGGCAAGGCAATTGTTTGGGTTTGCTTTGCCGGACTATCAACAAAGAAATAGCCTAGTCGTCAAATATCATGCGCAGCGAGCAGTGTTTTGTAATCAAATTATGTGTATTTGGTAAACCCTAAAAGTGCCCACCTCTGGACTAAAGTAACATAGCGATTACTAGTGTTGAGCAATATCGATACCAAAAGTACTCAGAACTCGATTCTCAAAAGGATCGACAGCACCCGATTTTCAAAAGTATCGATACTGAGTACTCCAAAGAACTCGGTACTCACAAAAGAACTCGAAAGTACTCAGTACTCAAAAATACTCTGTTCCAATAATCGCGTTGAAACATGTAATCACGATCGATTCAAAGTACTCAGTATTAAGTGTCGAATAGACCTAAAAAGTACTGAGTTTTATTTACATTTAACGGTATTCAGAAATGATTGTACTCAATTTGCAGTTTCATTTATTAATTTGAATAAAATACTACTAGCTTGCGAGATTTTTACACTAAGTATTGAAATGTTATCAACGTGTGTATATTTAAAGAACGTACTCAGTACTTTGAAAAAGACCCGATCCTTAAAAATATCGATACCAAAGACCTCGATCCTCAAAAGTACTCTATACTTCCCAACACTAGCTATTACAGTTATTGTTGTCAACGAAAGCTTTTTCAAATAGCTGTCGCCCCTCGGCAGACAATGGCAAACCTCCGAGTGCACTTCTGCCATAAAAAAGCAGAACACGAATTTTAAGAGAAGCTCGGCCAAACACGCAGAAAGAATTTAAGCGTTAAGCATTCATTTATTGGAATCAAATATGATATACTATTCATCCCTAAACAACCTAGGTTATAATTTTAAAGCTATTTAGAGACGCTTACCTTAAAATGGAATATTTCGAAAAACTTAAAACTTTTATTGGATTTTGATGAAATGAAATAAAAACCCGGTTTGTTCGATCAAAAAATCCAGTTTATTTAAAAAAAAACCGGTGGAGACCGGTTTTGAAAAAACAAATCCTTAAGTCGCACACAGAACTGCCTTTTGCGTGTCGCTCGTTCCCGCCGCCCGACCAATCCTAAGCAAACAAAATGTAAATACCGCCTAGGCGGGGACTGTAATTTTAACGGGAAACCCTCGTCAAATGGAGGGAGTTCCAGACTCTTTTTCTACATATAGGGCCACGATTTGGTTGACGGCCTTAGACAAGCCTACATCAGGGAGCAAGTTAGATAGAGTGCATTCTAATCCATTAGTCTAAGGGGTAAATGAGAGCGTGGCAACCTCTGCAACCGAGGTCCATTAAATATATTCTGTGCGGAGCCCTGGCCGGGCCGCTTAGAAACCCGTGCGATACGACTTAATATCGCCATTACGCAGCTCACACCTGCAGGGAGCTAAATATTGGTTATTCGAGTATTCTAGACTTTAGAGAATGCTGCTTGATTCTGGATACAATATCTACTTTTGTTATCTTTACCGATGGCTCAAAGAATAAAACTGAGATTAGAATTCACTCAGAATAGCTCTCACTAAACCTCAATTTCTGACTTTTGAGAAGTTCAACTGTCTTCCAGGTTGAATTCACAGACAAGGAGGTAGCTTTCACTTGGCTCAGATAATCCTCACTTTGGACACAATCTTTTAGAATCCCCTTTCGGAAGGGTAACCTGCAATTATTTAGATGTCTATAGCGTTATATGTAGAATCCCTTTGAAGGTACGAAGCTATCGAAACTTTAGCAACAGGGCAGCATTTTTAATTTATTGACCTCAACAAAAGTTGTACGGGTGTCCAAACAAATAAACATACATATATAAGTATTTAGCTATAAAATATTAATTAATGTGCCAAGATTTATTATTCCGAAAAATTGCTTAAATCAAGTAGAGGATACCTTATTTAAGTATGCGTGTGTGTCTGTAAAGAGATATGTTTGTTTATACTCGTAATATTTTTGTTTGTGTTGCATTTCTTCCAAAAAAAGGCAGACTTGATTATAAATCAGCAATAAAAATATATTGCATAAAAACACACACGCAAAAACGCTCAACTTTTATAACAGAGAAACAATAAAAATACATATGTACATACATACATACGTATGGTGCGATAATTTCAAAAATTATAAATAAAGCAAACGAAACAGAATTTAAAATCATAAACATGTCAAATGATGCAATTTTTAACAAAATGTAAACCTGATGCCAGCGTTCGCACAACTCGGAAGTATTAAATTCGGCAACTCGTTGCGCAAGATTAGTGCAAACAAAGCTTATCAACACGCGCATTGTCAAAAGTAAGTCTACAATCAATGAGAGAGGAAGTGAAAGAAGACGATGCGAATGAGAAATATAGTGAGTTCCAATTTTAAATTTAAACGAACAAAATGACGTAAGAATAAACGAGAATGCCTCGAGTTTGGCAATCTAATTAAAAAAAAAAAAAGTAAGTGCGCCTGGGCCACACTGGAGAAGTGAAGCTTACGTTGCATACATATCTCTTTTGTCTCATAACCAATATACATACATACACACATATGTACATACATACAATCATCTGCTTCTGCTTAAAGTTATATTTTTTGTCTTTTTAACCGACTTCCAAAAAAGTAGGAGGTTATCAGTTCGTCGGAATATTTTTTTTTATATTTTTTTTATTTTATTTTTTTTATGTATGTTACCGCATAACTTTGGACCAAGTCAACCGATTTCGATAATTCTTTTTGCATAATAATTCTTTTTGTCTCAGAGGTGGTTAAGATCCGATCAGTGAAGTCGAAGTTTGAAGTCAGTTTTTTTTTTGCTAAAAATTACTTGTTACTATCTAAATCCCTACCTCTACCCCTTTTCGTTCTAATTACATTTATGTTATTCTGTTTTCCTTTATCTTCATTTTTATCTTTATACTCTATCGATAACAAAATCGATAGTAATATACAATAAAATAACAGCAACAAAACCGATAAAAATATCCATAACAAAATCGATAAAAATATCGATAACAAACGCGCATAAAATATCCATAACAAAATTACTAAATATCGATAACAAAATCGATAAAAAATATCAATAAAAATATCCATAACAAGATCGGTAAAAATATCGATAACAAAATCAATAAATATCGATTAAAAATCGATAAACATCTGTAACGAAATTTACATATCGATAACAAAATCGATAACAAGATCGATTAGTATTGATAACAAAATCGATAAAAATATCCATAACAAAATCTATAAAAATATCGATAACAAAATTGATAAAAAATATCCATAACAAAATCGATAAAAATATCGATAAAAGTATCCATAACAAAATCGATAAATATCGATAACATAATCGATAAAAATATCGATAACAAAATCGATAAAAATATCGTTAACAAAATAGTTAATAATATCGACTTCAAAATCGATAACAAATCGATAAAAATGTCGATAGCAAAATTGATAGAAGTATCGATTATTATATCGATAAGTTCCGAAAATATCGATAGTAAAATTGATAACAATACCGATAAAAATTTCGATAAAAAATATCGATTATTTTATCGGTAAGTCCCGAGAATCCCGAAAATCTCTAAAATTCCAAAATAGTTCCCAGATTGATTCTCTGTCTCTCTCTCTCTCTATATCCTTTCCTCATTAAGTACCTTTATTTTAATCTTTCTTCCCCTATCTTCATCTTTACTTTTATCGGTATCCTCATCCTCCTCTTTGTCTTTACTTTTATGTTTATTATTGTCTTCATCTACATATTCCTCTTCACCTTTGCACTTTTATATACATATTTTAAGTAGTGTTTAAATTTACCTTGGTCTTCATTTTTGCCTTTATCTTTACGCGTCTTTGTTTTTGTTTTTTTTTACCTTTGCCTTTATCCTTTTCCGTAGCCACCTTTACTTTCATTCTTGCATTGGTCTTTTTCTAAGTGTTATTCTTTAACCTTTTACTAGCAAATTTTTGTTAAATTAATACCATATGCATACACACTTCTTTCAGCCCCAACCATTTCCGTTGCATCATTTCCGTTGCACCATTTCCGTTGAATTTGCCAATTTATGCATGCTGTTAATAACGATTTTGCACGACTTCAGAGCGAATTTCCTGCTAAGTGTTGTAAATTGACACTTTTAGTTCTTCAATAGGCCCGTATTGTTTAATTTTGGTATGCATCTGACGCGCAAGCAGTCCCCATGAGTACTCCATAAAATACAGATCGGGAGAGCGTGCTGGCCAAAACTTTTTGGGGAACTTATAAGGTGTTACAACAACAACACAGGGCAAATTTTACAAATATATCGTTAACCATGTTTGCAAATATACATATCGATAAAAATGTTTGCAAATATATCGATAACAATATTTGTAAATATATGTATAAATAACAACTGGTGCGAAACTTTGACATTTCGGTCAGAAAAAAACTTGCGCAGAGCTAAAGTTTTGCGGGTCCAGAACTCGCTTTAAGCGGATTTAAAAAAATACAAAAAAAAATATTTTCCAGACATGAATATTTTGCAGCTCTTACTAATTTTTTTCTGAAATTATCCAAAACTCCGAGGTAGGCGGGGTGGAACTTGCGTGGCAGCCACCTCCTTGTGGGTAACTTTAGAAATATTCACATTTGGAGAATCTTTTTGTAAAATTTTCTGAAATCCACCTGCAAGACGTTCGCGCATTACCTCGGCTCTGTGCGAGATTTATTTTCTAACCGAAATGGTAACAATTTTTAGCGTGTTCATAGTTTTTTATTTTCTCGGTTTTGTTATGGGGTTTTTGTTTCCACAAAAAAATGTTGCCTGCTCATTGCCCTCTTCTTAGTAATTGTGCGTAGAGGGCAAAGAGAAGGTAACCTTTTTTGGTAGAAACGAAAACGCCATTGGTGTCTTAAATATGAAGAAAACACAGAATTTTGTGAATGAAAAATTAATTTCGTTCAGAAAAAATTACAATACACTGATTTATCTTTTAAAATAGTTTGTTCACCATATTTGTTTAGAATCGAACGTAGAAATCGAATATGCCATACAGTTTTTTGGGAAATTAAATTACTCCGCCCTAATGTACATACATAGGAGTATTGTTAAAATTTTCATATTTCCAAATCGTACAACAAAAATGTGCACGGTTTTATTTTTAAGGAAAAATTCATGGCCGCAAACTTTTGGAGACGAAAATTGTTAAAAAATTAATTCGCCGTTCTCGGATTTCTCTCGGTTCTCTCTCTCGTTGGTGATTTTTTTTTCCAGTTTTTTTTTTAGATACTTTTTAAAGGACTTTTCGAATTTCTTCAAAACTTTTCGGCAGCTTTTGGTGCCTTAAACAATATTTATTATTATTATTAGCCAAAATAATAAAATTACTGGAAATTTTGTCGCTTTATTACGAAATGCAAACTCGGTACAGTCTCTAAAGTTACCCAAGAAACCAATGAAACCTGCAAATCGCACACACACACACATACACACACCCTTTTCTCTAAAAGCAGCCTTTAATCTAATCACCCAATTCCTGCCGCATACTTTCACTCCGTAATGCAAACCTAACTATGCGTATAAAATATAACATTCTCATTAAAACCACTCTATTACAGTGTAAATGTAGCCAACACCGTTAAGCAATAGTTGATTACATATTTCCCTATTTTATGACCCACTCACAGAGTTTATTTTATAGCTTCATTTCCGACAACAATACTCGCATGGTGTGCTCTTTAATAATTTGATCCTAATGACCTCAATTCGTGGCAGCATTTATTGAAAATCAATGTTGTAGGCGCCGGTTGTGGTTATTGTTGTTGCTTGTTGCTCGCCACACTGTACCACGTACGAACGAGCAAAAGTATACTACATTGTACATAAGTAAATTGTGGTGCATGTCTTGGCTACAACAACAATAAAAAAAAAACAAGTAAGCAAAAGCAAACAAGCGAAATATTTCAAAAATTAAATACAGAAAAAAAAAAACATAAAAAAACAACAGAACAACAGAAAAGGCGATGCAATGCAGCAATGAGTTCAACCACCTGCAACCCACCAGGCCAATTGTTGGTGTTGTTGTGTTAATGTGCTAGTTTATTTGGCCTACTCGTCACATACATACATACATACATATGTATGTGTACTGCAGAATTTCTTTAGCGCTGGTGCCATTGGCAAGCCAGTTGGTGCTGCTCCTCCGACCAACTTCGTCCAACGTCCTATAAGTGAAGAATGTGTAGCGTACACCGGAATGCACCAGCCGAACGCATATTGGCTTGACTGTGATGTGTGGTACTTCTTAGTGCAATTGCAACAACAACAACAACAACCACAAGAGAAACGTGAAACAAAGTACATATGTATGTATTAAAAACTGCAACTTCTGACGTGGGTGGCAAGTATGTATGTATGTAGCTGCCTCGGAGCTGTAAACGTTGCCGAGTGAAGGCAAACAAACGGCCGCAGGGCCAGCCGAGCAGCAGTGCCACAGTAGTGTCGCACCACTCGGGTCACACATGAAGATTACACGTACATGTACATATGTATGTACAGTAAGGGGCATTAAAAAACGTACAGAATAAATTTGTATT